>NW_015390371.1:83314-123040 GCF_001527695.2 Protobothrops mucrosquamatus | reverse complement strand
TTCATTAAACTAGACATACCCAATTCCAGCAGCCGTTCCTTATATGTTTTAGCCTCCAGTCCCCTAATCATCTTTGTTGCTCTTCTCTGTACTCTTTCTAGAGTCTCAACATCTTTTTTACATCGCGGTGACCAAAACTGGATGCAGTATTCCAAGTGTGGCCTTACCAAGGCATTGTAAAGTGGTATTAACACTTCACGTGACCCACAACGACCCTGTGTGGTAGCTTATACTGAGAGTGAGTGACTGGCCCAAGGTCACCCAGTTGGCTTTCATGGCTAAGGAAGGATTTGAACTCACAGCCTTCTGCTTTTTAGCCTGGTGTCTTCACCACTAGACCAAACTGTTTGGTTTTTAGGCTCACCGCGGAATTCTCAGGAGTCTTCTCCAAAATTGATGTTTAGAAGCATCGATACTTTTTCTATCCTGCTTCTTTAAAGCCCATAAAACATCATGGGGAAAAACACTAAGTGCATGAGTCTGTCCTTTGTAAAGTATATGTTCTTTGTAAATATATCACATCACCTTGTAGCAAAGCCTAATAGGTAGCTTCGATACATTACAGATGGCATTGGAGTACAGCTCTCTAGGGAAATAGCAAATAGCAATAGCACTTCCACCCCAAATTTGATGATGATGGTAATGACGAAGATGAAGTGACTTGTCTCAGAATAGGACTAGATAACCTCTGGCCCTCTATATATTGATATAAGCCAGTGTTTATGAGCGCCATTGATTGGAGAAGATGGGAATGGAATTTTTCTACTGTCTGGAACACTGCCTCCTAATTCCTTTGTTAATTTATTATTGCTTATTATGCATTTATGCTTTTATCTATCTATCTATCTATCTATCTATCTATCTATCTATCTATCTATCTATCTATCTATCTATCTATCTATCTATCTATCTATCTATCTATCTATCTATCTATCTATCTATCTATCTATCTATCTATCTATCTCCTCCTCCTCCTCCTCCACCACCACCACCACCACCACCGCAAACCCCACTCCTCTCTAACACTGATGTTACATAGTTTGGGTCATGAAATGTTTGCAAGAAAACAACCGAGCTCAGAGAGCGCCAAAACCCCTCATGTCAGCGCTGAGCTACAAATATTCTCCTTTATTGGTATGGCATAGTGTAATTATGATTACAGGGGTAGTTTGTTTTTTTTAAAGAAAAGCATGGCTATCACAGATCTCTGGGATTAAAGCAACTTTTCCCAACTTTTCCAGACGCTTTAAAGTTAACATGAGATAGGTTCTCCTGTTTGAGCAGGGGGCTGGACTGGAAGACCTCCAAGGTGCCTTCCAGATTCTATTCTATTCTATTCTATTCTATTCTATTCTATTCTATTCTATTCTATTCTATTCTATTCCATTCCATTCCATTCCATTCCATTACATTCTCAATAAAGATTCTATTCTATTCTATTCTATTCTATTCTATTCTATTCTATTCTATTCTATTCTATTCTATTCTATTCCATTCCATTCCATCCCATTCCATTCCATTCCATTCCATTCCATTCTCAATAAAGATTCTATTCTATTCTATTCTATTCTATTCTATTCTATTCTATTCTATTCTATTCTATTCCATTCCATTCCATTCCATTCCATTCCATTCTCAATAAAGATTCTATTCTATTCTATTCTATTCTATTCTATTCTATTCTATTCTATTCTATTCTACTCTACTCTACTCTATTCTATTCTATTCTATTCACATCTGACAAACCTCTGCCCAGCATGGCCCAGATCACTTTCTTGGTTACTTCCCAATGAAAGCCTTTGGGAGATCATGAGCCAAACATGAAGGGTCAAGAATTACATGGCCTTGGGAATCTCTGGGAGTCACGGAAAGCCTGCAGGCTGTGACAAGGAGCCTCTATTTTAGATCTGAGTACTAAAAAATGTGTAATGGGGGATTCTTGGGTAACGGTATTGCCCATGGCAATGGGGGCCTCTGGAGAAGCAGCAAAGAGAGGTTTTTGTTCGGGGTGAGCCATGGAATGGCCCGACCTGCAAACTAATGGAATTCAGTTAGGCGTCTGGCAGTGCCTTGGCCTGTACCATAAAGATGCATTAGCTAAGACCTTTGCACTAGGAGGTTCCTGTATCTGGTTTTTAATTATTGATGGTAGTACTTCAAGCAGCCTGGATAAATATTCGGCAAAGGGCTTTGTAAAAGTAATGAATTCGCAGCAATTGAAAGCCACACCGCAGACGTTGTGCTAGGAAAACTTTTTTGCAAGTGTGTGTACGTGTGTGTGTGTGTGTGTGTGCGTGTGTGTGCGTGCGTGTGCGTGGGCACGCATGCATATCTGCACAGAGCAGGGAGTGTCCTGGATGCCTGGTCAGGTATGCAGAAGACTTCTCCATGTCATGCAGTTGGGATGGATTCTGGAGCACTGCAGAGCTTGAGAAAGGGAGAAGGCCCCTCAATTCTCCTCCTCCTCCTCCTCCTCCTCCTCCTCCTCCTCCTCCTCCTNTTCCTCCTCCTCCTCCTCCTCCTCCTCCTCCTCTTCTTCTTCTTCTTCTTCTTCTTCTTCTTCTTCTTCTTCTTCTTCTTCTTCTTCTTCTTCTTCTTCTTCTTCTTCTTCTTCTTCTTCTTCTTCTTCTTCTTCTTCTTCTTCTTCTTCTTCTCCTCCTCCTCCTCTTCTTCCTCTTCCTCCTCCTCCTTCTCCTCCTCCTCTTCCTCCTCCTTCTCCTCTTCCTCCTCCTCTTCCTCTTCCTCCTTCTCCTTCTCCTTCTCCTTCTCTTCCTCCTCCTCCTCCTCCTCCTCCTCCTCCTTCTCCTTCTCTTCCTTCTCCTTCTCCTCCCTTTTTCTTTTCTGGTTGGCAAACCTTTCCTTCTGGGGTCCATGATGACTCAACTGCTTGTCATTTGAATTGAAAGTATTTTCTCCAGAGAAAGAGAAGTAGGAGTTTGGTAAGAAGAGGATAATTGATCCCTCATTTCCCAAAGGCCTTCATGTACAGTATAGTCCTGAAGTTGCATCTGTTTGGACTCTTTCTTTGGAAGACATTGTTTCACCTAACATAACGTCTGACTTTAATTTTTACCATCCTGATGTTCTTCTTCCTCTCTTAGTCATGAGCTGCTGTGAGGGTTTGACAATCATACTAATCCCAATTCCAATCACATCATGGATCGACCCAAGCTATAAATTTTACTATGTATGTAGAAGAATTTTGAATGTACTGGATTCACGCTGGTTGAATATCAGAATTGGAAGGGACCTTGGAGGTCTTCTAGTCCAGGGCTTTTCAACTGGTCGTACACATACCACCTGTGGTACTTTGCCAAGTGGCAGGTGGTATGCGACCGTCCTATAGAAGTGTAGCGGGGGAGGGGAATGAGCGGAAGCGACCCAATCCTGAGGAAGAGGCAACTGCAGCTGCAGGACTGTCTGGGCTCGGCAGAAGCCCCAGGAGCCAGCTGATTGGCTCCAGCTGATTGGCGCTTCCGGAAGCGTGAAGTTGGAGGTGAACTGAAGAAAAAGGGGGGGAGGAGAGGAGAGGATATAAAAGGAGGTGGTTTGGGTGGGAAAGAGAAGAGGAGTTCAGCAAGTAGGGAGGAAACGGACAGGGAAGAAAAGGAGCAGCAGATGTTGCTGGAAGAAAAGGTCCTCTGGTTCGTTTTCTCCAGCCAGGAGAATGCAATCAGTGCTGATGAAATGAAAAGCCGGCAGATGAGCATGTCGGAAAGGAGGTGGGTTTATTTAGTTCTGGATCAGCTGGCAGCTTGATTGAGTTACCATAAGGATTTTTGTACAGTTTTTACAGTGTTTTGTAATTCAGAGGCTCGGTTTGTGTGCTTTGGTTATTGGAATATTTTAGTCTTTGTTTTAGGCTAGCAATGAGTCCAAAGTGTTGACTGCCGTAGGTTTAATCCCGTTAAATAAATGTAATTAGTTTTACCCCCTTATCTTGAGTCTGTCTATGGCTTTTAGAAAGTTTTCTTTGAAGGCAAACAGGCTTAATTCCAGACAGGTGGCTGTTCAGTCTTTTCTTAAAAACCTCCAGTGATGGATGTTGTTGCAACACACTGCTGGCTCATATTTAAGTGATTGCCCACTAGGACTCTAACATCTCTCTTGCAGTTACTGCCAGGTTTCACCTAATCTGTAGCTGTATATTTGGTTTTTCTTGCCTAAGTGTAAAACCTTACTTTTCTCTAGGTTGAATTTCATTTTGTTAGATTGGGCCCAGGGTTCAAGTCTGTCAAGATCCATCTGGATTTTGAACCTATATTTTGTGGTGTTAGCTATTCCTGCCAGTTTAGTGTATTTGCAAATTTGACAAGTTCTCTTTCTATTCCCTCATCTGAATCATTTATGAAGATGTTGAAGAGCACTGGACCTAAAACGGAATCTTGGAGTACCCCACTGCTCACTTCCCTCCGCGTAGTTGTAGTACTATTGAGGACTACTACGTTTGTCAGCCATTTACAAATCCATCTAGTGGCGACTTGTGTTGCACAAACTTCGGATTTTTTCCCCCCCTGGTCTGAGTTTATCCCCTAATTCCAAATATCTTTTTCCTCTCTGTGTCTGGCACTGACCGAGCATACCTTGTTTTGCACCTGTCTGTATTTAGCTAATATTACGCTTTTGGCTAAAAAAACCTGTTTGCTGGTGTGAGAAGGAATGATGCATAAGCTTCTTACTACTAATAGCATTGCATGAAGCTTTCCCAGCTCTCCAGATAGTTGGCCTTTTACTCTAGCTGTCGTTGAGCTATTGGGAAAGGGACAGGCTTAAAATCCATGTAGTGCTGGCCTTGGTATTATCTGCAATCTCCAGAGGAACATTTCTATCTTAAACCGGCTGTTATTATCAGTTTAGCGAGCTGTCTAGCTTCGACTCCCTTAAGCAGTCTATATGCATGGCTGCCAATGCCATCCAGCTGTTGGAATTAAGGAAGCACCAAGTGTCAGTAGCAGCATATCTGTTCATCCACCCCAAAAAGTCTGCTTAGCAAGCTGGCTATTTCTATTTCTTTCCCCTTCTTTGGCTGTTTAGATCCGGGTGCAAGGAAGGGTAATTCTGTGATGTTCTCAGTCAGCTTCCTTCCTTTGTGTTCCAGAGATGCAGTCAATATTTTATTTTTTTTAAATAAGCTACCCTGATTATAGCTTGTCAAAGTTCTTTAACCTGGTAGCTCCCCAGTAGATTTAGCTGACAATCAATAGACGGCATCATCTTCTGGTCAAGAATGACTAGGGTCATTCTAGTCAACTGACTAGAAGATGCCAAGTCAAGGGAATGTAGAACAGTGGTTCTCAACCTTTTTAATGCCGCGACCCCAACTGGTCGTAAGTCGAGGAATAAACCAGTCGTAAGTCGAGGAATAAACCGGTCGTAAGTCGAGGACTACCCAACCGGTCGTAAGTCGAGAACTTTCCCTGCCCGACTTTCCCTGCCCGGGAGCGCCGCGCATGCGTGGTTCCGCCCCCTGCACCGGCTGAGGCGTATCTGGCAAGCGGCAGAGACGGAGCAGGCCGACCACCAGCTGGCCCAGCCCAAGGGAGGTAAGGCACCCGCTGGAAAAGGGGAGAAAAAATGGCGGACAAAAAAAATGGTGGACAAAAAAAAATAGTGGACAGCCTTGCTTGGCGACCCCCGTGAAATGGTCGATCGACCCCAAATGGGGTCCCGACCCACAGGTTGAGAACCACTGATGTAGACTAATAGAAAAGGATATTTGTAGCACAGGGTTGAATTGTAGGGTCCTTGACGCTTTCTGAGCTTGATTGATTTTTGCAGACGTTTCATTGCCCAACTAGGTAACATCATCCATGCACGAAAGGAGTGAGATTTGCTATCTGTTTATATACAACTGGTTTGCCCTGTCAGTGTTGGGGGAAGTGTTCTTGGTAGTTCTTGATGAGGCTGTTATTTACTGTTTGATTGTCTGAGTAAAACCTTACTCTCACTGACGATGTTACTTAGTCAGGTAATTAGACGTCTGCAAGAAAACAACCAGGCTCAAACCGTAGACAATAGTATACGATCAGATGCATAGCTTTATATAACTTCGGAACTCAGGATTGCTAAATAATCCCTAATGCATCTTTTGGAGCAAAAATTAGTATAAGACCCAGTCTTATTTGGGGGGAAACATGAGTAGACTAGCCACACCCAGTTCCTGCAACTGTTCTTCATAGGTTTTAACCTCCAACCCTCCAATCATCTTTGTTGCTCAACCTCTCTCAGTCAATAGCTTGACTTACAGAAAATATACAAAAATATATATAAGAAGCATTGTGCTTACAGACCGTGTTAAGATTTAGAAGATGCAAGTTTGCAGCCTGCCTGTGTTATAATTTGTATTAGGCATTTTTATAATTGTTTCATAATCGTATTTATAAGTTCTTTGCAAGTGTTCTGGCACTGTCTTGTGAGCATGGAACATTTTGTGCTTCTCTGAAATACTGTAAGCTCCTGAGACTGATGCGTGTCTTAAAAGAAATCTCTAAGTAAATAAATAAAGTAGATACATAAGTCACGGTGTTTTATTCCAGCAATCAGAACAGTCTGGATAAACACTTTAAATCCAGCTGCATTAAAACTAATATTCAGCATCTTTCTACATAGCAACAAGCGTTATCTTGGACCAAAAGTGGTTTATAATGTTAATTTAATTTGCTGCCTCTTTGCCTTCCATTTATATCTCAGTTAATGGGCTCTCAGGTTCCCCTTTATTGTCTTAATGTTCGTTTCTTGCTGCTTCGTTTATTTTTTTAAAAGTAGGGTGTTCAATAAATAAAAAAAAATAAAGTTTAGTAAGTAGTAAATAATAAATAAATTTAGTCAAGGATCAGAAAATGTATCATGAGATTGCAAATTCTCTAAACAAGTGGATTAGAAATTTATGAATGTATTCATGGGTGTATTCATGTATTCATTCCTGTCCTATTTGGGCTGCAAAACTTCAGATGGTTACTAGAGGGCAACTGTGAGATAGTGAAAGCACTTTGCTGACATCTAGTGGTGATTTAAATTGTTGTAACCCCATGTATGCAGGATAAAGCCCAAATAATAATAATAATAATAATAATAATAATAATAATAATAATAATAATAATAATAATAATAATAATAATAATAATAATAATAATAATAATAATAATAATAATAAAGTTGGAAGAGACCTTGGAGGTCATCGAGTCCAACCCCCTGCCCAGGCAGGAAACCCTATACCATTTCAGACAAATGGCTGTCCAGTCTCTTTTTAAAAACTTCCAGTGTTGGAGCATTCACCACTTCTGGAGGCAGGTTGTTCCATTGGTTTATTGTTCTCACTGTCAGGAAGTTTCTCCTTAGTTCTAAGTTGCTTCTCTCCTTGATCAGGGATGGATAATGATGCTTCATGCTGAGCTAGGAACTTTTGGGATATTGTAAATAAAGAAGCAGAGTTCCTTTTTGACTAAGATATCAGTTTAGGCTGATAGTTCATGAGACTTTGAACTTTGTATCACACGTTCCCAGTTGCAATGTATGGCTGTGAAAGTTGGACCATAAGAAAGGCTGAGCGCCAAAGAACGGAGGCCTTTGAACTCTGGTGCTGGAGAAGACTCCTGCGAGTCCCCTGGACTGCAAGGCGATCAAACCGGTCAGTCCTGGAGGAGATCAACCCTGACTGCTCTTTAGAAGGCCAGATCCTGAAGATGAAACTCAAGTACTTTGGCCACCTAATGAGAAGGAAGGACTCACTGGAGAAGAGCCTAATGCTGGGAAAGATTGAGGGCAAGAGAAGAAGGGGACGACAGAGAATGAGGTGGCTGGATGGAGTCACTGAAGCAGTAGGCGTGAGCTTAAATGGACTCCAGAAGATGGTAGAGGACAGGAAGGCCTGGAGGAACGTTGTCCGTGGGGGTCGCGATGGGTCGGACATGACTTCGTAACTAACAACAACAACAAATCACAAGGCCATTTCTCTTCTGGTTGATCGATAAATGCCAGGAGTGGGACAGGATAGGCAAAAAAGGGTTATTCAGAATAGCAACATTCCTTACTTGTGGGCATCTGACTTAATAATATTTGAACATAGAAAAGACTGTGGAGTTTTTCATGCTCCCTGAGCTTGGTTCAACAACCAAGCTAAGAAATACAATGGAAGAGAATATTTGTAGCTCAGGTTGAACTGTGGAGTCCTTGGTCTTCTCTGAACTTAAAACAACAACCCCACCAACACTGACAGAGACAGCCACTTGCATATAAACAAAGAGCAAATGCCACTTCTTTGTAACACTGACAATGTTACCTAGTTTGGTAATGAAATGTCTGCATGAAAACAACGAAGGTCAGAGAGCACCAAGGACTCCAAAGTTTAATAATAATAATAATAATAATAATAATAATAATAATAATAATAATAATAATAATAATAATAATAGTTGGAAGGGATCTTGGAGGTCATCTAGTCCAACCCCCTGCTCAGGCAGGAAACCCTATGCCAGTGATGGCGAACCTTTTAGAGACCGAGTGCCCAAACTGCAACCCAAAACCCACTTATGTATTGCCGGGTGCCGAGTGGGTGTGGCCCATTGGGTGGGTGTGGCTAATTGGGGGTGTGGCTCATTGGGTGGGCGTGGCTGCGGTGGTAACGGCAGACTGGGTGGGACTAAAAAGCTCAATCCATCAATTCCAACTTTGCAAGATCTTTTTTTTCCCACTAGAAGTTGAAATTGACTGATTGAACCTTTTTTTTTTTTTTGTACATGGCGGCAGAGGCCTAAAGCAAAAAGGTTTTATAAAACCCAGCTGAAGGCCTAGAACTGGGGCGACGACGCGCGTGCCCACAGAGAGGGCTCTGAGTGCCGCCTCTGGCACCCGTGCCATAGGTTCGCCACCACTGCCCTATGCCATTTCAGACAAATGGCTGTCCAGTTTCTTCTTAAAAACTTCCAATGTTGGAGTATTCACAGCTCTGGAGACAGGTTGTTCCACTGGTTAATTTTTCTAACTGTCAGGAAGTTTCTCCTAGGTTGCTTCTCTCCTTGATGAGTTTCCATCTGTTGCTTCTTGTCCTGCCTTCAGGCGCTTTGGAGAATAGCTTGACTCCCTCTTCTTTGGGGCAACCCCTGAGATATTGGAACACTGCTATCATGTCCCCCCTCTTTCTTCTCTTCATTAAACTAGACATACCCAATTCCAGCAGCCGTTCCTTATATGCTTTAGCCTCCAGTCCCCTAATCATCTTTGTTGCTCTTCTATGCACTCTTTCTAGAGCAGTGATGGCGAACCTTTTAGAGACCAAGTGCCCAAGCTGCAACCCAAAACCCACTTATGTATCGTCGGGTGCCGGATGGGCGTGGCTCATTGGGTGGGTGTGGCTCATTGGGTGGGCGTGGCTGCGGTGGTAACAGCAGACTGGGTGGGACTAAAAAGTTCAACCAATCAATTCCAACTTTGCAAGATTTTTTTTTCCCTGCGAGAAGTTGAAATTGATTGATTGAACCTTTTTTTTTGCACATGGCGGCGGAGGCCTAAAGCGAAAAGGTTTTATAAAACCCAGCTGAAGGCCTAGGACTGGGGCGACAGCACGCATGCCCACAGAAAGGGCTCTACGTGCCACCTGTGGCACGCGTGCCATAGGTTCGCCACCACGGTTCTAGAGTCTCAACATCTTTTTTACATCGTGGTGACCAAAACTGGATGCAGTATTCCAAGTGTGGCCTTACTAAGGCATTGTAAAGTGGTATTAACACTTCACGTGATCTTGATTCTATCCCTCTGTTAATGCAGCCCAGCACTGTGTTGGCTTTTTTGGCAGCTGCAGCACACGGCTGGCTCCTATTTAAGTGATTGTCCACCAGGACTCCGAGGTCCCTCTCACAATTACTACTATTGAGCAAGGTACCCCCTATACTATACCTGTACATTTGGTTTTTCTTGCCTAAATGTAGAACCTTACTTTTTTCACCATTGAATTTCATTTTGTTAGATAGCGCCCAGTGTTCAAGTCTGTCCAGGTCCTCCTGTATCTTAAGCCTGTCTTCTAGTCCAACCCCCTGCTCAGACAGTAAATCCTTTACCATTCCAGACAAAGAGATCCCTCTCACAAGATCCCTCTCACTGTTGCTACTATTGAGCTAGGTACCACCTATAATTATCAGACTATTTACATGTCCAGTTTCTGTAGTAGAAGGGTGTGTGTTGATAGAAAGTTTTAGAGAGCATCTGCTTTTAATATACCCTCTTTGCTCAAGAGACTGTGCAAGACAGCAGTGTGTTATTACTCCTTATGACTTTGTTTTTCATTTTGGTAGTTTCAGCCTAGATCAGGGGTGTCAAACTTGCAACGTCAGATAACGTGTCGCGACGTATTGTGACTTTTTTGCCATTGCCGGCAATGGGGTGGGCGCGGTTTTGCTATGATGCATCCGGCCCGCGGGCCGGCAGTTTGACACCCCTGGTCTAGATTTTTTTTGGGGGGGGGGAGTTCCCAACATGACAGCAGTACCTACAAGTATTATGGTTAAGAATGCCTTCTGCTTGTCATTCTGACCAGAACAGAACCGCTCACAGATTTGATGAAGAAGAACCACTGAACGTTTTTTCCAGTCAACTGTGAATCCACCTGAAACTGCAGTGAAGTTACTTTGATGCAGCCTGTTTAATCTGTTTGTTAAACAAAAGATTATGGAATCTCAATATTTGCAAGACCTTAAATACATCATGGCATGGGAGTGTTGGTTGAGTAACAAGGAAGGAAAAAGTGGAGGAAGGAAGGAAGGAAGGAAGGAGAAAGGAAAGAAGGGAGGAAGGAGAAAAAGAGAAAAGAAGGAAAGGAAAAAGGAAAGGAAGTAAGAAAGGAGAAAGAAAAGAAAGAGAAGAAAGGAAAGAAGGAAGGAAGGAGAAAGAGAGAAAAGGAAAGGAAAAAGGAAAGGAAAGAAGGAAGGAAGGAAGGAGAAAGGAGAGAAGGAAGGAGAGGAGAAAGGAAAGAAGGAAGGAAGGAGAAAGAGAGAAAAGAAGGAAGGAAGGAGAAAGAGAGAAAAGAAGGAAAGGAAAGAAAAAGGAAAAAAGAAAGGCAGGAAAGGAAGGAAGGAAGGAAGGAAGAAAAGGAAGGAAGGAAGGAAGTTATTATGGTACAGCTTTCTCAGGATTGCTGTGATAATCCAGGCCCTTGGAGGCTGATTGCTTCATAATCTAATTTCAGTTCTTTCTCTGGTTTCTCCTCTCCTGCCTATCTTTGTTTTCCTGGATGTTCCCTTCTCCCTTTTGTTTCTAGATCATCTACAATCATGACAGGGGGAACACAGATTCATGGTCCTGGCTAAGAAAACAGTGGATCGGTCAAAGAGCAGGACTATGTATACTTTATTTTTTTCTTCAAGCTTTTCCCTCCAAACTGCTCTGAGCCTGGTTGGGTCATCCAGTGGAAACATCTGGGAAGAGAGGCAGTGCTGCATTCATCCAGTGCCTTGGCATACGACACAGCCATTTGGCTTATTGAATCTCCAGTTCCCTAACTCTATTACGCTGTCACATTGCATTAGGCAAACTGCCTTTGCTTTGCCCTGACACTTGCTAACTTTTGAGTGGGTCGCTTTTCTGTTGACGTTGTTTCCTGCTGTTGCTGTTTTCAAGGTCAAGACTTTGCTTCACCAGTGGAGGGGGGGGGGGGAGAAACCTCTTCGTGACTAGATCATGGTGAGTTTCCTTATTTAGTGCTTCCTTGAGATACACCGTAGCCTAGGAGAAAGACAATGAAATCCTCTGCGGTTAAACCTGCCACAACGCATTCAGACAAGTATAGGGGGTACCTTGCTCAACAGTAGTAACTGTGAGAGGGACCTCAGAGTCCTAGTGGACAATCACTTAAATATGAGCCAGCAGTGTGCTGCAGCTGCCAAAAAAGCCAACACAGTGCTGGGCTGCATTAACAGAGGGATAGAATCAAGATCACGTGAAGTGTTAATACCGCTTTACAACGCCTTGGTAAGGCCACACTTGGAATACTGCATCCAGTTTTGGTCACCACGATGTAAAAAAGATGTTGAGACTCTAGAAAGAGTACAGAGAAGAGCAACAAAGACAATCAGGGGACTGGAGGCTAAATCATATAAAGAACGGTTGCTGGAATTGGGTATGTCTAGTCTAATGAAAAGAAGGACGAGGGGGGACATGATAGCAGTGCTCCAGTATCTCAGGGGCTGCCCGAAAGAAGAGGGAGTCAAGCTATTCTCCAAAGCGCCTGAAGGCAGGACAAGAAGCAATGGATGGAAACTAACCAAAGAGAGAAACAACCTAGAACTGAGGAGAAACTTCCTGACAGTTAGAACAATTAACCAGTGGAACAACCTGCCTCCAGAAGCGGTGAATGCTCCAACATTGGAAGTTTTTAAGAAGAGACTGCACAGCCATTTGTCCGAAGTGGTATAGGGCTTCCTGCCTGAGCAGGGGGTTGGACTAGATGACCTCCAAAGTTCCTTCCAACTTTATTATTATTATCATCATCATCATCATCATGATTATGGATCATCGCACAGTCAGCCAGATGTTCAGACTGGACCTGGCATTTTGTCCACCTATCGAGTCCTCACCCATTATTATTATTATTACTATTACTATTATTACTATTATTACTATTATTATTATTATTATTATTATTATTATTATTATTATTCCGCACATTTTTTGGGGGCTGCTGCAAAAATGTCCTTTGAAGTTGGCACTTCAAAGATGGAGCAGCCGCAGCCTATGATGTGGCTCGGCATGGGGCAAATAATGGGGAAACTATTTTTTGTCCCGGAGGAATGATAAATATGTTGGGGGGGGGTCATGTGCTGCTGCTGGTTAGGCCTGAACAGCTAGAGCCAGAACGCAACTAACATTTAGACCAGGCGTAAGGAACCATGGCCCTTTTAGGACTTGTGGACTTCAACTCCCAGAATTCTTGAGCCAACACGTGGACTTCAACTCCCAGAATTCCCGAGTCAGCATGGCTGGTTCAGGAATTCTGGGTATTGAAGTCCACAAGTCATAAAAGAGCCACGGTTCTCTACCCCTGATTTAGATAGAGATTTATATCTCATTTTTTTTTCCTTTCAGGAGCTCAAGTAAGCTTACATAAGCTTCCCCCTACATTTTATCTCCGCAACAACTCTGTGAGGGAGAATGAATAATCCACGGTTATCCAAGAGTTTTTGTAGCTGAAGGTGGACTTAAACTTAAAGGTGGACTAGAAGACCTCTAATGCCCCTTCAAAGCCTTTGTGGGTGCCCCACACATCGGAGATTTTTTAGAAAGAGATTGGAGAACCATTTGTCTGAAGCGTACAGGGTTTCCTGCTTGAGCAAGGGGTTGGACTAGATGACCTCCAAGGTCCCTTCCAATTCTTTTATTCTGTTACTCTATGTTCTGCCTCTTCAATCTTAGCCCGCCACCTTCACCACTGTCCCACAAGTGCCTCTTTTTCTCTTCCCTTCCACTTCCTTCCAGATTTCTGAACTGTTCCTTGGCACGGGGAGCTTCCAGCGTCTGCATTTTGCCCTTTCTCCTTCCTTCTAATTTTTTTTTCCCTTTTCTTTTTTTTTATTGAAAATTTTATAAAAGTTTTACAAT
This sequence comes from Protobothrops mucrosquamatus, assembly GCF_001527695.2. NCBI lineage: Eukaryota > Metazoa > Chordata > Lepidosauria > Squamata > Viperidae > Protobothrops > Protobothrops mucrosquamatus. The sequence goes on along the minus strand of NW_015390371.1, from coordinate 109,456 downwards.
NACAGGGTTAACAATACAATAACCATACTCTATCTAACATTAATCAACTATTAGATTAACAAATCTACAACATCCTTTAACTCTCTTTTAAACAACTATACTAATATTAAACACAATAATTATAACAACATATTAATAATTATAAATAAAAATAAGTAACTTATTATAACATATAAACTACATTAATACTCTAAAATTTACTACTCAAAAACCAGATGAAATTTTTTAGTACCATATTTACTCTCAATATAATCTATCCATCTTCTCCAAACCAAAATATATCTTTCTTGTGAATAATCCTTCACATAAGCAGAAATCTTGGCCATTTCTGCTAAATTCAAGACTTTAAGTGACCATTCTTCTATAGTGGGAAAACGTTCCGTTTTCCAACATTGAGCTACTAGTAGTCTTGCAGCAGTTATCAAATTCAACATCAAATCCATTTCTTTTCTATCCAAATCTTCCATAATACCCAGCAAAAATATCTGCGGCTTAAACGTTATCTTTTTCTTAAAAATATTTTGAATATTCCACCATATCTTAATCCAAAATACCTTTACTTCCCTGCATGTCCACCACATATGAAAATAAGTTGCATCTAAGTTTCCACATCTCCAACACTTGGGTTGTAAATTAGGATACATGCAGGACAATTTTTGAGGATCCAAATGCCACCTATAAAACATTTTATAAAAATTTTCCCTTAAATTTTGAGCTTGAGTAAATTTTACATTTCTAATCCAAATTGTCTCCCATGTTTCCAGTAAGATCGGTTCTTGTATATTTTGAGCCCATTTTATCATCTTTTTCCTTTTCATAGCAGTGTGAAGTTGGGATGCAGTGTGCTGGCAAAGTGTAAGCCATGTTCGCATAGTATTGCCAAAGGCTCAAAAGAACTTCGCGTACATTATCATCGTATACATGCGGCGTTAAGATGGTCAAAATTAAGAATGAGATGATGAGAATGGGGTGTCTACAATCCTCCCCCCCCCACACACATGGCAGATGAAAAGCTTGAAGCTAAGACACTCCAGCTTCTCACGGAGAAGGAGTTCTGGCATCCTCCAGATGACCAGCTTGTGTGAATGAAGCCTAGAGCTACCAGTTAAGTGGGCTGAGTTGTGCATTGTGTAGGTTTCAGCAATTGCTTGAGGCCCTGAAGCACATAGCAAAGATCTTTAGCAAGAAAGAAAAGCTGCTGGAGTTGTGAGAGGGAATTTGACAGAAGGCAATCAGCTGTGACTTCATGCCTCCATCCAATAAAAAATCTCATCTAGCCATATCTTGTATATGTCAGAACTAGCTTAGTTTACCAACTGAAAGTGGGCTGAGTCAGGCATCTGGAGATTTCTGCCAGCGAGTTGCCTGACGCAGCTCCACAATGATTCCACGTTCCAGTTACAGCGATATCTGACTTTAATAGACTGAAGTGAGCTAATACATTCCTTAGTCACAAACATCTATAAATTATGTCATCCTGATGATTCAATCCATTGGCATGATGACGTCATTGTACAAATGATATGAATCATAGTGGAAATTTTGGGGTTGGTTGCATGGAAAATAAGTTGCATCCAAAACTGGTCCCCCGAAGTTTCATTGTCCAGCTGCTTTTTCAAATCTTAATTTCCAAGTGAATTTCGGCTTGTCCTTCTCCTTTATGAAGTGGGACATTGTGTGTGTCTATCCGCACACAAACACGCCCAGCAAAGTTTGCAGAAGGGCATGTCTAAGGATGTCCACTGTGGTGCAGTGGCTGGTTGGGGCTTTTTTTGAAGAAGCGTTGTAGACTCGAAGGATGGAAATGAATGCAGTTTACTTCTCAATCTCCTCCCCTCACAGTATACAGTATACCTGTAGCCCAAAACTGCTGAAAACTTGCAGATGAAAATTGGCCCGATGGAATGTGCAATCTCAGGTTACTTTGGGGGCCACAAATTGAAAAAAAAGGGGACATGTGCTACCAAAGGGATATTGGTTGCCATGGTTGTCTCCAATTTTATACCAATGCATGAAAAAAAAAAATCTTTGTACCCAGACAACTGTACACAATGAAGACTTTCTACCAGCCTGAAAGTCAGGACAAGAAACAATGGATGAAAACTAATCAAGGAGAGAAGCAATCTAGAACTAAGGAGAAATTTCCTGACAGTTAGAACAATTAATCAGTGGAACGGCTTGCCTCCAGAAGTTGTGAATGCTCCAACACTGGAAGTTTTTAAGAAGAGACTGGACAGCCATTTGTCTGAAACAGGGGTCTTCAAACTTAGCCCTTTTATGACTTGTGGACTTCCGACTCCCAGAATTCTTCAGCCAGCGTGCCTGGTTGAGGAATTCTGGGAGTTGAAGTCCACAAGTCATAAAAGGGCCAAGTTTGAAGACCCCTGGTCTAAAATGATACAGGCTCTCTTGCTTGAGCAGGGGGTTGGACTAGAAGACCTCCAAGGTCCAGCCTCGGCCACATGACCATGGAAGCTTCTTTGGACAACTCTGACTCCCTTAGCTAAGAAACAGAAATGAGCACAGCCCCTTAGAGTCGAACACAACTGGTCAGGGGAAACCTTACAATAAAGTAGAAGTAGTTCCTCTAGTTCTGATTCCTGTCTAGCTTACCTCAGAAGGGCAATAGGGGTTCCTGGAACTGGTATTATTTAAACCAAATTGCAGATGAGACCTTTAGCTATTCTGCTAACTTGTGATAGAATAAATACATCAAACTATTCATCTGAGATATAATAATAATAATAATAACAACAACAACAACAATTGCAAAAGGCGGCCTTACTAGGAACTGCTTTCATCCTGCGACGATATCTGTAATACCATCAAACATCCACATCTGCCTATCCCAGGTCCTTGGTAAGGACTCGATAGGTAGACAAAATGCCAAATCCAGTCTGAACATCTGGCTGACTGTGCGATGATCCATAATAATAATAATAATAATAATAATAATAATAATAATAATAATAATAATAATAATAGTAACAGTAACAGTAATAGTAATAGTAATAGTAATAAAGTTGGAAGGGACCTTGGAGGTCATCGAGTCCAACCCCCTGCTCAGGCAGGAAACCCTATACTATTTCGGACAAATGGCTGTCTAGTCTCTTCTTAAAAACTTCCAGTGTTGGAGCATTCACCGCTTCTGGAGGCAGGTTGTTCCACTGGTTAATTGTTCTAACTGTCAGGAAGTTTCTCCTTAGTTCTAGGTTGCTTCTCTCCTTGATTAGTTTCCATCCGTTGCTTCTTGTCCTGCCTTCAGGCGCTTTGGAGAATAGCTTGTCCCTTTCTTCTTGGTGACAGCCTCTCAAATATTGGAACACTGCTATCATGTCACCTCTAGTCCTTCTTTTCATTAAACTAGAATCTTATTACTCTTCACTGTTCATTTCCAATTCCCATGGAGACAAGCACTGCTTGTTACCTTACCCCTTTCTTATAGACAGGAAGCCAAGTTATAACAGACACCTCTCAAATTGGAACAGCAGCCCAGCTGAATGGGTCCTTTGACTTTAAGTGTTGCCCAACTTTAGATGGAAATAAAGAATAAGGGCTTGGAAGAGGTATACTAATCTTATTCTTGTACTCCTTTTAGAGGCAAATGGGACAGTCACTGTGGATTTCCTTCCTACTGTAGCTATTGTGCTTCTTTCAATTTATGGCTAGTTGAAAGAGCCCAACTGATAGGATTTTGGTGTGCAGGTGACAGTGCTGTCCATAGGTTCTTGCTGTTGGAAACTGTCTTAGGAAACAGTCAGAAGGCACACAACTTCAAACATTAGTTTATCTTCTGCTACCTCTACTGCTGTAGATTTCAAGAATCTGTACAGCAGCAGAGTGAGCTGGTAGAAATACCAAGCCTGAAGCTATAAAAAATATTAAGGATTGAAATTATACTGGGAAAACTATCAAATAATCCGGAAGTAATATGACGGGTTTTTTTTTGAAGAAGGGGATGTTAAAATTTGTGGATTACTCAAGTAAGTGAGACAATTCCTAGTTGACCTTGACTGATCTTGAAAACAAGACCACTTCTAATCAGTATGTGGAGGGTAGACCATTGGGAAATCTGAGATCTTAGTCAAGATTTGGAGATTGAAACCATCCTGGAATAAGGTGGTTGCAACAGCTGTGATGTTTTCAAGAGCTGAGTTGGATTCAAGCGAAGGTTTATTTTCCTTTATTTGTCAGTATCATAAAGTTGATAGATGCCTTTGGCAGAATCTGCTCTGTTTTTATGCCCGTACTTGTTATTCCCAAATCCAAAAATGCTTTTACAAACACATCTGTTCTCTCACCTGCTGTTATTTTCCCATCTCCACCCCTGTCCTTTGCTAATCCCTTTAGTCAATTTCTCTTTCAGTCCTCAGCCAGTATCCTTCAACTCATTTCTTTCCTGTTCAGTTTCTAAATTAATATATATATATATATCCCCTGTTTCTCCTTATCCACTTCCTTCTCTGACATCAGAAACCCAAACTCTGACATAAAGAAGATCCAATTTCTTCTTGACTGATATACCCCCTCTCTCATGATGCAGCTAACTGCATTTGCTGCAAATTAATCCAATTTGTAGAGACGTGTTTTATATGACCTAATAGGCAGTTTCATCCTAAGCTTCTTTAACCAAAGTCTATTTAAGTGTAGTGGGCTATACTGGCAATAAGCAGGAATGGGGATTATGCTGTTAGGAGAAGTAGCAAACCCCTCTGAGATGCTGGAGTTGACTGTCTTGCTTAACAGAGTAACAGAGTTGGAAGGGACCTTGGAGGTCTTCTAATCTAGCCCACTACTCTGGCAGGAGACTCTATACCATTTCAAAAAAATGGTTGTCCATTTAGTTTTGGAGGACCCACAATGTCTTGGAGGCAAGTTGTTCCACTGATTAATTGTTCTCACTGTCAGGAAGTTTCTCCTTAACTCTAGATTGCTTCTCTCCTTGGTCAGTTTCCATCCGTTGCTTCTTATCTTGCCTTCAGGCGCTTTGGAGAATAGGTTGGCTCTCTGCTTCTAAGACTGAAACAAAGATCCATGATGTTTTGTCCTAGTCTTCTTTGGAGACCCTCTCAGCCTTTTCCCACAGAGCTTGTTCTATGGAAGAAGACTGAGAAGTTTTCTCTTATTGTCTTGGCCAAGAGTTCTCCCAGGCTAGATAGATCTCCATGCAAACCATGCAGGCAGAACAATAGTTGTTGTTGTTGGTTGCAAAGTCATGTCCGACCCATCACGACCCCATGGACAACGTTCCTCCAGGCCTTCCTGTCCTCTACCATCTTCTGGAGTCCATTGAAGCTCACATCTACTGCTTCAGTGACTCCATCCAGCCACCTCATTCCCTGTCGTCCCCTTCTTCTATTGCCCTCAATCTTTCCCAGCATTAGGCTCTTCTTCAGTGAGTCCTTCCTTCTCATTAGGTGGCCAAAGTACTTGAGTTTCAACTTCGGGATCTGGCCTTCTAAAGAGCAGTCAGGGTTGATCTCCTCTAGGACAGACCGGTTTGATCGCCTTGCAGTCCAGGGGACTCGCAGGAGTCTTCTCCAGCACCATAGTTCAAAGGCCTCAATTCTTTGGCACTCAACCTTTCTTATGGTCCAACTTTCACAGCCCTCTCTAAGCAGTTTACAGAGTCAGCCTATTGCCCCCAACTTCACATTGGGTCTCACCAGACGGTCTTCCCAAATGAGCTCTGCAGTTTGGATTGTGGGCAGTTTTATACTTGTTGCACCAAAGGATCTTTCATGCTCTCTGAACAACTTTCTAGGCTCGACAGCTCCTTCTCAAGTTACACTGAGAAAGGCAGTGATTTGGAATATCTCCCTTCTCTCTGTTGGCCCCTCCTGACCATTTCCAAGGTAATAAGAGGCTCACACAAGCCAGGTATGAGAGAACGTGTATACCGCTTTATACTGCACTAGCGAGTCCACACTTGGAATACTGCATCCAGTTTTCGTCACCACAATGCACGAAAGATGCTGAGACCCTAGAAAGAGTGCAGAGAAGAGCAACAAAGATGATTAGGGGACTGGAGGCTAAACCATACGATGAACAATTGAGAGAACTAAGTATATCTGGTTTAACAAAGATAAGAACATGACATAATAGCTGTCTTCCAGTACTGGAGAGGCTGTTAGAGAAAAGAGGAGTCAACCTATTCTCCAAAGCACTTGAGGGCAGGACAAGAAGTACCGTAACAGGTGGAAGATCATTAAAGAGAGATCCAACCTAGAATTAAGGAGAAATGTCCTGTCATTAAGATAATTAATCAATGGAAGGGCTTGCCTCTAGAAATTGTGGGTACTCCATCACTGGAGATTTTCAGGAAGAGACTGGTCAGCTATTTGTTCAGAATGGTATAAGGCAGGGGTAGGCAACCTTGGCTCTTTTATGACTCGTGGACTTCAACTCCCAGAATTCCTGAGCCAGCATGGCTCAGCTTGGAAACCTCTCCCTTTCCCCTCAGCATGGCTGGCTCAGGAATTCTGGGAGTTGAAGTCCACGAGTCATAAAAGAGCCAAGGTTGCCTACCCCTGGTATAAGGTCTCCTACTTGAGCAGGGGGTTGGTCTAGAGCAGGGGTCTTCAAACTCAGCCCTTTTATGACTCATGGACTTCAACTTCCAGAATTCCTCAACCAGCGTGCCTGGCTGAGGAATTCTGGGAGTTAAAGTCCATGAGTCATAAAAAGGCCGAGTTTGAAGACCCTTGCTCTAGAGGACCTCCAAACTCCCTTCTAAATCTGTTATTCTATGTTCTGTGTTCCTGCGCCTTGCCTTTTCCCCACACTTCTGGGTGATAAGAAGTGGCGCAATGGTTAGAATGCAGTATTGCAGGCAAACTCTGCCCACAGCCTGCAGTTCGATCCTGACAGAGCTCAAGGTTGATTCAGCCTTCCATCCTTCTGAGGTTGGTAAAACGAGGACCAGATTGTTGGGGGGCAATAGGCTGATATTATAAACCTGTCCAGAGTGTGCTGTAAAGTCCTATCGAGGGGTATTTAAGTCTGAGTGCCATTGCTATAAGTGGATCAGGAGCATGAGGAAACAAATCCTCTTATGGCACTGACTTTCCATTGGATCTCCTGCTGGCCAACGGTTGAGAGAGACCAGCTGGTAGAAAACACATACCCTTTCCTGCCATATCTGCCTTTCAGCAGGCAGTGTGCTGCAGAAGCCGTACACTATTGTGATATAAAATTTTAGGCCCTGAAGGCCTTATCAAATGCTTCACCAGGCTTTCCACGTCATTACATTTGGAGAATGCACTGATTTCTGAGGAGAAAAAATTAGGTGTGAAGCTTTTTCCTTCCAGTGAACATAATTTACAGTGCATCGTAGTGAGAGACTGGGAACCAGGGAGGGGAACAGGAAGAATTCAGCTGGCGTAAGAAGGGACAGAGAAACTTCCTAAAAATGAGGACAATTAACCAGTGGAACAGCTTGTCTTCAGAAATCGTGGGCGTTCCATCTCTGGAGGTTTTTAAGAAGAGACTGGACAGTCACTTGTCTGAAATGGTGTAGGTGAGTGGTGTCAAACTCAATTTCATTGAGGGCCACATCAGCATTGCAGTTGCCCTCGGGGGGCCGGGTAGGTGCGGCCTACTGGGTGGGCATGGATGGTGCGGCCTACTGGGTGGGCATGGATGGTGTGGCCTACTGGGTGGGCGTGGCCAGCTCTACATCATTTGCGTCAAGAGTGCCTGTGGGGGCCTCGGCAGGAGTGGGACAGATCCAAGGGTCTCTGGCAGAAGGGGGTGGGACCAGGGCAGAGCCCATCAAGCCGGATATGTGAAGTAGGTGAGGGCCATTCGCTGGCCACTTCCAGGCGATGGTGCATTTCTTCATTCCTCATAAAGGGTGACACCTCCCCAGCATGCACCCAGGGGGTGGGGCCGACGCGGCAGGGGCTGGTTCCTCACTGTTTCCAGATGGCCTTGTGGAGCTAAGATTGAATGCATTTCAGCATAGATGGCCACCACAAAATTGTACATTGGCTCCCGGCTGGCCTGGGCCAGGGCCAAGGCAGTGGGGGCTGTTCCCTCACTGTTTTCAGGATGGCTTCGCAGGTCACATGAAACCACTTCATGGGCCACATCTGGCCCCCGGGCCTTGTGTTTGACATGTCCTGTGTAGGTTCTGCTGCTTGAGCAAGGGGCTGGATTAGAAGACCAAGGTCCCTTCCAGCTCTATTCCATTCTAGTCCAAGGTGGGGGCCATGGGAGGAAATATTGGAGTGATTCAGCCTTAATTGGCTTGTTAGAAGCCGTCCTGGGAACTTCTGCAGTTTTGAAGTTTCTACAGGATTATGTTTTTCACTCCTGACCAGGGTTAAAGATGTACTTTGAAATCTGGGCAGGTCTCTCTTCTTGAGTTTGCCAGCTAAATGAGCTGTAATAGGCATAAAGGAAATTTGTTTTTTAGAACTTTAGGGAATTAGTTCATTTAAGTAAAGCAGTTCTTCAAAAGAACTTCAGTCAAGACGCCAGGATCGTCTTGCTTCTAAGACTGAAACAAAGATTCATGATGCTTTGTCCCAGTCTGCTTCGGAAGATCCTCTCTGACTTTTTCCCACAGAGCTTGCCTTATGAAAGAAGACTAAGAAGAGACTTCTCCTATTATCATGGCCAAAAATTCTTCCAGGCTAGACACACCCATGCAAGCCATGAAAAATCCTACACCTATTCAGGCACACCATCAAAAAGACTTAATGTGGCACACTAAGGGATCTCCCAAAAGCTTTTGAAATCTCCGTAGCTCTTGCTTCTTGACTTTGCCAACTAGGTGACACTTAAACAGGCACAAAGGAAATTTGGTTTTAGGACTTTAGGAAATCAGTTCACTTAACATTGTTTCATTAGCTAAAACGGGGTCTCCAAATTTGGCAACTTTAAGACTTGTGGACTTCATGGCTGGCTGAGAAATTCTGGTGTCAAGGTTCCGATAGAGACGAATAAAGCAGAACTCCGAGGCTCGAAAATCCCTCAAAGAACATGTTTATTGGTTACAAAATATCCGCACGGTCAAAAGTGAAACCAAGTCTGAATACACAAGTAACAATTACCCAATTACAAAGTATAATGTCCCACCCACAATACTATGCAAGCAACTACGTTCCCCAATACATTCATTTGGCGGGCTTTTTTTTACACAACACCCAGTCCCTGGTTGCAGAATAGTAGATGACCTTGGTTCCCACGGGACAGAAGATTATTTTGACTAACTAAGCATCTGGGCAGCCCCCCCTCCCTCCGTTCTATGTGGCAACCTAAAATGAAAAGAAAAATGGCTGCAGCCACGCTCATTGTATAGAGTTGACATTGTAGAGTTGAGATGAAAGTCCACAAGTCTTAAAGTTGGCAACTTTGGAGACCCCTGAGCTAAAAGAATCCAGGGAAATGGCAGATCTTCTTTCTTCCAGTAAAGGCGGTCCTATGCAGCTTGCCAAAAAGGTGGCCATTGGGGTCCCCTGGAAGTTAAAAGTGAGCAGAAATTCATGATGGTGACGCAACATGCTTGGAACCTAAGATGGCCTGTGGCTTTTCTGGTCCTGCCTTAGACTGTGAATTATAACAGTGGGTGGAAGCTGTTTTTGATCACGTTCAGGGCAAACCAGTGTGTGATATGATATGGCGAGCCATATTGGTCTAGTGCAGGGGTAGGCAACCTTGGCTCTTTTACGACTCGTGGGTCAACGCTGCTAACATTGGATGTTCTTGCTTTGACAACATGTGGAGAAGCAGCTTTGCTTCTTTAACGTGTGTTACTTTTAGAATTAGAATTAGTTGATGCTGGGGGGGGAGGAGGAAGAATGTCTCTCAAGGCTGTTTTGAAATAAGAGAAGATACGAATTTGGTGGGTTGTTGAACGGAAGGGAAACTTTGCCCTTCAAACTGATTGGAGAACGTGATTTATGACTGCTAATTGGAGGAGGGAATTGTGCTTGAATATTATGTGCTCGGGAGGGGAATTCAGATCTTGGCATCCACCAAAGGGTGCTATACTAATAAAGAGACTTTAAGGTAAATAATGCCTCGAGGTTCTTTGAAGTTTTCCCCCAATCGGAACCATGACATCGTGGACTTCAATTCCCAGAATTCCTGAGCCAGCCATGCTGGCTCAGGAATTCTGGGAGTTGAAGTCCACAAGTCATAAAAGAGCCAAGGTGGCCTACCCCTGGCCTAGTGGCTAAGGCACCAGGCTAGAAACGAGTCTGACTGTAGGCATGAAAGCTGGCTGGATAACTTTGAGCCAGTCACCAGAAGACTGAGTTTTAGTCCCGCCTTACCCATGAAAGACGACTAGGCGACTTTGGGCCAATCACCAGGAGACGGTGAGTTCTAGTTCTACTTTAGGCATGAAAGCCGGCTGGGTGACTTTGTGCCAGCCACTCTCCTTCAGACCAACTCACCTCACAGGGTTGTGTTGTGGGGAAAATAAGAGGAGGAAGTATTTATGTTCACCACCTCGAGTTGTTTATAAAAATAATAAAGGGGGGGAAGGGAGAGGGAATATAAATTAAATAAATAATAAAAAAGAGTACACCCCACATTGATGCATAATCAGCGTTTAGGCCAGTGATGGCGAACCTTTTAGAGACCGAGGGCCCAAACCGCAACCCAAAACCCACTTATGCATCGTCAGGTGCCGGGTGGGCATAGCTCATTGGATGGGTGTGGCCCATTGGGTGGGCGTGGCTGCGGTGGTAACGGCAGACTGGATGGGTCTAAAAAATTCAATCAATCAATTCCAACTTTGCAAGTTCTTTTTTTTCCCACGAGAAGTTGAAATTGACTGATTGATTGAACCTTTTTTTTTGCACACGGCGGCAGAGGCCTAAAGCGAAAAGGTTTTATAAAACTCAGCTGAAGGCCTAGGACTGGAGCGATGGCATGCGTGCCCACAGAGAGGGCTCTGAGTGCCGCCTCTGGCACCCGTGCCATAAGTTTGCCACCACTGGTTTAGACAATCCTTCGATTTATCTCCCTTATTCATGCTGCCCAATACAGGTAATCCTCGACTTACGACTGTTCATTTAGTGACCGTTCAAAGTTACAAGGGCACTGAAAAAAGCGACTTATGACCATCTTTCACAGTTAATGGCCTTTCCGGCATCCCCATGACCATGTGATCAAAATTCAGATGCCTGGAAACTAGCTTATACTTACGACCGTTGCTGTGTCCCAGGGTCCTGTGATCCCCTTTTGCGACCGTCTGACAAGAAAAGTCAATGGGGAAGCCGGATCCACTTAACAACCGGGTTACTAACTTATCAACTGCACTGATTCACTTAACAACGGTGTCCAGAAAGGTCGTAAAATGGGGCAAAAACTCACTTAACAAATGTCCCACTTAAGAACAGACGTTTTGGGCTCCGTTGTAGTCGTAAGCCGAGGACTTGCACCGAAATAGTGTTCCTGAGCTAGCGCCGAACCTAGCCCTATTATCTGGCTCTGCGGGTCCAAAATAACGGCAGCTTTTATTCTGCCCTTTCCACAAAGAGCGCTAAACATCCATCCGGTGGGAATACAGGCTGTAATTGAGCTGTCATTTCTGTCACTTGCCTAAATGGGGCTCCTGCATGGTTCCTGTTCAAGATTCAAGGCCATTTTTAACAGCGGCTGACAGCGTGTGACCTTTTCTGCTTACTGCCCACCTTTTGATGGAGTGTCCACTTCTCCACACTTCCCTTTCGGTTATACGAACAGTCCCTCCAGCAGTTATCAGTGGCGTGTCCTTTTCCACAATCTTATTCTCCCCAGTGCAAACACAACTGAAAATTGCAGCCACCTGCGGGTTCTGAAGAATGAGAACAGGGACATTTCCCGCTGGAAGCCCGGAGGAACTCAATTAACGCCATGCATGATTAGCAACGGTTCAAGTAAACACCGATTTAGAGAGTGATGTGGCAGCTGACCCTTTCCCCCGTGGGGCCCATCAAGAAAATCCATGGCATTTCCTCTGCGGGGATCAACCTTTAATTTTGAGCCTAGGCATCTAAATATATCTGAATGAATCGTAATATCACACACACACACCCCGCTCCAGAAATGGAAAGTAGAGCCAATAAGGAGAATTTGTATCATCTGATTGCAAACGCGCATAATAAAAACTGCTTCAGTGTTTTATCAAAAAGAGATAGGGCTGGCCCAGCATATTTGTTGCTTGAAACAAATACCACCACCATCAACAACAACAACAACAACAATAATAATGTTGGAAGGGACCTTGGAGGTCATCTAGTCCAACCCCCTGCTCAGACAGGAAACCCTAGACCAGTGATGGCGAACCTTTTAGAGACCGAGTGCCCAAACTGCAACCCAAAACCCACTTATGTATCATCGGGTGCCGGGTGGGCGTGGCCCATTGGGTGGGTGTGGCTGTGGTGGTAACGGCAGACTGGGTGGGACTAAAAAGTTCAATCAATTCCAACTTTGTGAGAACTTTTTTTCCCTGCAAGAAGTTGAAATTGATTGATTGATTGAACCGTTGTTTTCTTTTGCACACGGTGGCAGAGGCCTAAAGCAAAAAGGTTTTATAAAACCCAGCTGAAGGCCTAGGACTGGGGCGATGGCTCGCGTGCCCACAGAGAGGGCTCTGCGTGCCACTGTGGCACGCGTGCCATAGGTTCGCCACCACGGCCCTAGACCATTTCAGACAAATGGCTGCCCAGTCTCTTCTTAAAAACTTCCAGTGTTGGAGCATTCACCGCTTCTGGAGGCAGGTTGTTCCACTGATTAATTGTTCTCACTGTCAGAAAATTTCTCTTTAGTTCTAGGTTGCTTCTCTCCTTGGTTAGTTTCCCTCTGTTGCTTCTCGTCCAAAGAATAACAGAATAACAGAGTTGGAAGGGACCTTGGAGGTCTTCTAGTCCAATCCCTGCTCAAGCAGGTCCTATACCATTTCAGACAAATGGCTGCCCAATCTCTTCTTAAAAACCTCCAGTGTTGGAGCATGCATAAGAACCGTGGTGGTGCAGTGGTTAGGACATAGTATTTCAGGCTAACTTTGTTCACTGCCAGAAGTTCGATCCTGGAGAATTGACTCAGCCTTCCACCCTTCTGAGGTCGGTAAAATGAGGACCTAGATTGTTGGGGCCATATGCTGACTCTGTAAACTGCTTACCGAGGGCTGTAAAGCAGTATGAAGCGGCATATAAGTTTAAGTGCTATTGCTATTCTGGGGGCTAACATTCCATTGACTAATTGTTCTCATCCTTAATTCTAGATTGGATCTCACCTTAATAAGTTTCCACCCATTGCTTCCTATCCTACCTTCAGGTGCTTTGGAGGATAGGTTGACCCTTCTCTTCTTTGTGGCAGCCTTTTAGACATTGGAAAACTACTACTGTGTGAACCCTAGTTGTCCTCTTTGCTAGACTAGACATCCATCCATTTTTCATACGTTTTAGCCTCCGGTCCTTTAATGACCTTCGTTGCTCTTCTCTGCACTATTTTCAAGAGTTGGATTGCTTTCTAGATAACAGCTTCTCCCATTGTTTGTTGTTTTACAAATTTTATTAATTTTTCAAATAAACATAAACAAATAATACAAATATGGTGCATTTCATTAAAGAACAAAAAAGAAAACCTACTCAATAAATTTTCAGAAAAGATCGGCGTTCCAACCCCCCTGCATCCACCCTCACTCCCTCAACCTTCCTACCTACTTCCCCTCTTCCTTCCCCTCTTACCCACAACCTCTCCTCCTTCCTCCTTTCCAACTGTCCTACACATCCCATCACCTTCTTTTCCACCTCCTCGGATGCAGTTTAGGGGTACTAGCCGACCATCTCCTCTTAAAAATAAAAATTACATTATTTTTCTATAACATATAAAGCTTCTCCCATTCTTTGAACAAAAAGCTGAGCAGAATGTTAGTTGAAGGCTAGTTTGAGAAATAGAATAGAGACTACATTAACATAAAATTGAAACCTGAATTTTTTCCTTTGACAATTTACTGGATAAGGAGTTGGAAGACAAAGATTTGGAACTTTGTTATTGTACTTGTTCCCTGCAGTGAGAATTCTTAATGCACAGAGATGGAAAGATACGTCAATCCCCACAACGGAAGAACGGGTGGAAAAAGCAATGGAGTCTGTAGAGATGGCAAAATTGACTGTTAGAGAAAAGTATATATATTAAATTTTGTCTATGGAGAGTCTCAATCATCCAGGTCATGGTTGTCCCAAAGGGGCTTTTTCCAAAAGGCAATTGGACTTTCTTTTCTTTTTTTCGCTTTGAAAACGGATGAAAAGCAAAACATTAAAAAAAACCACACACACAAAACAAGAAAGTCCAGTTGGTTTTTGGACAAAGCACCTTTGGGATATATCTAATTTTGTTTTTACCTGGAAACCACTTCTGGATTTGTGCTCAGGACAAAAAAACAACTGAACTCTTGACTTTTGAGTCTGTTGTTATAGAAATGGTTAGTACTTGTTAAGTTGGTAACATAAAAAGTTGAAGCTGTAATTTTACTTTGTATTCTACTGCACTGAAAAATATTGGAAGTCAATGCTTTTTTTTTCCCCTTTCCCCCTTTCCCTTATTCCTCTCCTTTTCTTTCCCTTCCCCACTTTCCTACTATTTTTTATTTTCATTTGTATTTTATATCATGATAATTTTAATAAAATTCTGGGGGAAAAAAAGATAAAGATAAAAGACACATTGGAATAGCACACAGCTTTCCCCCCCCAAATTCTTGCTGCAACTGCTTCCTGTGTCTAATAGAAGCAGGGTAATTTTAATCCTAGAATCCCAGAATTATAGCATTGGAAGACACCGTGGGGTCCTTGGTGCTCTCTGAGCTTGGTTGTTTTCATGCAGACATTTCATTACCAGTATATAAAATGAGAGCAAACAGCACTCCTTACTAGCACTGATGATGTTGCCTAGTTTGGTAACGAAACGTCTGCAAGAAAACAACCAAGCTCAGAGAGCACCAAGATCTCCTGGTTCAACGCTGAACTACACAATTTCTCTTCTGTCAGAAGATACTGTAGAAATCACCTACTCCAACTTCTTTCACAATTTGGATTCTACTAGATCAGAGGTCCCCAACCTTTTGGGCACCAGGGACCGGTTCTATGGAGAGAGGTTTTTCTGCTGATCGGAGGGTGCGTGGTTTTTTGTGCTGCCTACATCCTATGGATGGGGCTTTGCTTTGCGGTTGCTGGCATGCCGCGGTCTGGTACTAGTCCACGGACCGGGGGTTGGGGACCCCTGTACTAGATGGTCTCAGACATTTGGCCACCCAGCTTCTATCTGAAGACTGCTAGTATAATATTATGTGGACAATAGGGATCTAATGAAACCATGGATATATTAAGATCACCTACTCTCTGCTAGGTTGGGTGCATCCCAACATTTCTGCCTGATTTTATGACCTGTTTTGCTAAGTGAACCACTGCATTTATTAAGTGTGTTTTGGAAGAAAAATCTTCATCAGGGTCCAGTCCAAGTTGGGAATAAACAAACTGGAGACTGCTTTAGAAAGAAGGTTCTTGATTATTGAGTTGCCAGAAACTTCAATGACACTGCATCTGTTTCTGGGGTGGCTGACCACATGGAGCTGGGAGTAGTGGGTTTTTATAGCTTCTTGGGCTTTTGTGTTTGTAGTGGTTACTATTCCTGTTTCTGTGGCATGAACTTTGACCTGAGGTTCAATGTGCTCTTTTTGTATTCTGATGGTGGTGGGTTAATCCTATTATGTCTTAAAGGTCGTGTCGTTATGACGCATTGAATGTTTCCTTTCCCAACACTTCCAATAAAATTGCCCCAAGTAGAATACTGGGAATAACATAATCATAATTTAAACTGATACTGCCACCCAATTCCCAGTGACGCTGAGCCATTTATAAATTGCTTTTAAAACATTAAAACAAGGAACGATATAAACATTCCCCCAAACAACGTAAAACAAAGAGACAAAGACAGCAGAGAAAACAAACAGATAAGAAGAAAGAAAAGAACTTTCAATCTTCCTCATCTTCGGGGTTTTTCAAAACATTATTCGGGTGGGAGCTGTTTGAATCCCTTAAACTTATTTATTTACAGGTGGTCCTCAATGTACAATGACGATTTAGCCCAAAATTTATGCTACTAAGTGAGACCGTAGTTAAGTGAGTTTTGTCTCATTTTACGACTTTTCTCACCACGGTTGTTAAGTGATTCACTGCACTTATTAAGTTAGTAATGTGGTTGTTAAGTGATTTTGGCTTCTCCATTGACTTTGATGGTCAGAAGGTCGCAAAAGGGGATCACGTGACCCCGGGACACTGAAACCGTCGTAAGTATGAGTCAGTTGCCAAGTGTCTGAATTTTGATCATGTGACCCTGGGGATGCTGCAACGGTCATAAGTGTGAAATATAGTCCTAAGTCACTTTTTCAGTGCCACTGTAAGTTCAAATGGTCACTAAAAGAACTGTTGTAAGTCAAGGACTAACTGTACTCTCATCCCCACGTTGAAGATGGTGATTTAAGACAGACATGTCAAACACAAGGCCCGGGGGCCGGATGCGGCCCGTGAAGTGGTTTCATGTGGCTCGCGAAGCCATCCTGGAAACAGTGAGGGAACGGCCCCCGCTGCCTTGGCCCTGGCCCAGGCCGGCCGGGAGCCAATGTACAATTTTGTGGTGGCCATCTATGCTGAAACGTACTCAGTCTTAGTTCCACAAGGCCGTCTAGAAACAGCGAGGAACCAGCCCCTGCCGCGTTGGCCCCACCCCCTGGGTGCATGCTGGGGAGGTGTCACTCTTTGTGAGGAATGAAGAAATGGACCATGCCTTGGCGCTTGCCCCGGTCCCCCCCCTTTCGCCAGAGACCCTCAGATCTGTCCCACTCCTGCCCAGGCCCCCACAGGCACCCTTGACGCGAACGATGTAGAGCTGGCCACGCCCACCCAGTAGGCCATACCTACTCCATCCACGCCCACCCAGTAGGCCGCACCCACCCTGGCCACACCCACCCGGCCTCCCGAGGGCAACTGCAATGCTGATGCGGCCCTCAGTGGAATTGAGTTTGACACCCCTGATTTAAGAAGTGACTTATTATTCTGAACGTAGCTGGATGATATAAAAGATATTCTGCCGAAAAGGGTATCTCTTTGCATCCAGTTTGCCTCTCCCACGGGGTGGCCATGAGTCACAGCCCCATCAATAGCAACATTTTTTTGTATGTTGCTTGCTTTGTTTTAAAATCAGGGGCTGGGCAAGCTTTGAACTGAAAACGCAATTTGAAGTTCAAATGAAAACAGAATTGTAAGCAAAATCGCTTCCTCTGCACGCGTTTCCCCAATTTTCAGTTCCCCAGAATCTCTCGAAGCTTCTAAGAAATATTGTGGCTTTGCAGAGTATCTGGTAACGTCTTGCTGAGTGGAGCTAGACAAACATTTTTTGACTACGTGGCTTGCAAGTTTCTTCCAGATGGACATTTTTTGGTTCATTTGGCATGTTCAAATCATCCCCATTCC
Organism: Protobothrops mucrosquamatus; assembly: GCF_001527695.2. Classification (NCBI taxonomy): domain Eukaryota; kingdom Metazoa; phylum Chordata; class Lepidosauria; order Squamata; family Viperidae; genus Protobothrops; species Protobothrops mucrosquamatus. The sequence goes on along the minus strand of NW_015390371.1, from coordinate 91,988 downwards.
CCCCCTCCCCCTATTTTTTTAAAATCTTAATAATAGTAATAGTAATAGTAATAATAATAGTAATAATAGTAATAGTAATAATAATGATAATAATAATAAATAATAAATATTATTATTATTATTATTATTATTATTAATAATAATAATAATAATAATAATAATAATAATAATAATAAGAAGAAGAAGAAGAAGAAGAAGAAGAAGAAGAAGAAGAAGAAGAAGAAGAAAGTTGGAAGGGACCTTGGAGGTCATCTAGTCCAACCCCCTGCCCAGGCAGGAAACCCTATACTAGGGGTAAGCAACCTTGGCTCTTTTATGACTCATGGACTTCAACTCCCAGAATTCCTGAGCTAGCCATGCTGAGGGGAAAGGGACAGGTTTCCAAGCTGAGCTATGCTGGCTCAGGAATTCTGGGAGTTGAAGTCCATGAGTCATAAAAGAGCCAAGGTTGCCTACCCCTGCCCTATACCATTTCAGACAAATGGCTGTCCAGTCTCTTCTTAAAAACTTCCAGTGTTGGAGCATTCACCACTTCTGGAGGCAGGTTGTTCCACTGGTTAATTGTTCCAACTGTCTTGGAAGTTGTCGGGGGAAAAAAAAGCTAAACATTTCTTTTTCTTTTTTTTTTCATTTTCTAATCCTTCTGCCCCAAATGTTCTCATTCACCCATGCATCATGCATGACATTTTGTTCCCTACAATACAGGATGAGGTTACACTTTTTGAGGTGTGGTTTTTAACGGATGGAATCAGGATGTACGGTATGAGGAGGAACTCAGATAATGTTTTGGTGAACATTTGATCTGAATTTGATTATATTAACAGAGGATATGACAAGTTTGAGAAGAGATGGGCACAGCAGATGCTGGAAGATTTGTGTATGCAAAACGGGGGATTCTTAATTCTGCTTTGTGATTAATTACAGTTGCAATTCCAAAGCACATACTGATTGTACAGATTTTCTTCTGGCACCAGTAAAAGAGCCATGGCTAAATCTGAATTCGGATAAGAAAAAAAACTTTGCTTATAAACTTGGTAGCTGCCTGCATTCAACTAACCAAGAGATTATTTTTTACATTTCTTTAGTCACTCCTCAAAAGACTACATTACAGGTAGTCCTCAACTTAACGACCACATTTGAGCCCAAAGTTTCTGTTGCTAAGTGAGACATTTGTTAAATGAATTTTGCCCCATTTTACGACCACATTTGTTAAGTGAATCACTGCCATTGTTAAGTTAGTAATATGGTGGGCAAGTGAATTCAGCTTCATTGACTTTGCTGGACAGAAGGTCGTAAAAGAGGATCACTTGACCCCGGGACACTGCAACAGTCGTAAATACCAATCAGCTGCCAAGTGCCCCAAATTTTGATCACATGACTGTGTGGATGCTGTAATGGTCGTATGTGTGAAAAACGGTCATACGTTGCTTTTTTCAGTGCCATTGCAACTTTGAATGGTCACTGTGAACTGTTGTAGGTCAAGGACTATCTGCATGTGTCTATTCCATCTAGGAATGGACAACATTCCTCCAGGCCTTCCTGTCCTCTACCATCTTCTGGAGTCCATTTAAGCTCACGCCTACTGCTTCAGTGACTCCATCCAGCCACCTCATTCTCTGTCGTCCCCTTCTTCTATTGCCCTCAATCTTTCCCATCTGACTGTCTATCGATCAATCATAGGAGTAGAATGAGTATTATAGCCTAGGCCAGGGGTAGGCAACCGTGGCTCTTTCATGACTCGTGGACTTCAACTCCCAGAATTCCTGAGCCAGCATGGCTCAGCTTGGAAACCTCTCGCTTTCCCCTCAGCATGGCTGGCTCAGGAAGTCCACGAGTCGTAAAAGAGCCAAGGTTGCCTACCCCTGCTCTAGGCTCAGGTAGTCTGCCATCTGAGCTCTTTGTGGATCTCAGATGAGGTGAGAACAAATATTGTTGCACTTAGTTGACATTCAGGAAGGTTTTAAGGATAGAAATGGAGATTTTAAACCTTTTAGAAGCTTAAGACACCTGTCTTTTTCCTTAGAATGTCCGAAGCTACCTTCCCTAAAATGCTTCTCAACTTGCTAGATGCAGCTTCATTTCCAACCTCTATATATGTCCATCTATGCACGCTCACATATCTATAACCTGTGCAAGAAGGGTGGGTTTTTGTGCAAATTTTTGTTAGTTGCGAAGTCGTGTCCGACCCATCGCGACCCCATGGACAACGTTCCTCCAGGCCTTCCTGTCCTCTACCATCTTCTGGAGTCCATTTAAGCTCCCGCCTCCTGCTTCAGTGACTCCATCCAGCCACCTCCTTCTCTGTCGTCCCCTTCTTCTCTTGCCCTCCATCTTTCCCAGCATCAGGGTCTTCTCCAGTGAGTCCTTCCTTCTCATTAGGTGGCCAAAGTACTTGAGTTTCAACTTCAGGATCTGGCCTTCTAAAGAGCAGTCAGGTTTGATCTCCTCTAGGACTGACCGGTTTGATCGCCTTGCAGTCCAGGGGACTCGCAGGAGTCTTCTCCAGCACCGTAGTTCAAAGGCCTCAATTCTTTGGTGCTCAGCCTTTCTTATGGTCCAACTTTCAGAGCCATACATTGCAACTGGGAAAACCATGGCCTTGACTATGTGTACTTTTGTTGGAGCATCTATATATTATAAAAACAAAAACCTAGATGAGGGGTCCTTAGTGTTCTCTGAGCTTGGTTCTTTTCTTGCAGGCGTTTCATTATCCAAACTAGGTAACCTCAACAATCACTGATGATGTTACCTAGTTTGGGTAATGAAAAGTCTGCAAGAAAACAAGCAAGCTCAGAGAGCACCAAGGATCCCACAGTTCAACACTGAGCTGAAAATATTCTCCTTTATTAAAAACCTAGATTTGGGTCATAATGGTATAGTCTTATTTAAATTGTGTGTGTGTGTGTGTGTGTGTATGTGGTGGGATTAAAATATCTTGTTTATTTTTGCAACAGCATGATTCACGATCCAGATATTATATTTATGGAATAGATAGACCTCGAAATAAGGGGCTTGCAAGTGGCAGTGAGTGTTTCTGCTCATGATGCACGTAGAAAGGGATGAATCAAGAATTATATAAAGTACAAAGTCACTGTGTACTGCCTAGCTTCTCACGTCTCACAAAGGGAGAACAAATTGGGCTCTTTGATACATGGCTTGTACAACAAACCACGGTTTTTTTAAAAAAAACGTGGCTTATTTTTAAATCAGCTTATAAGACTAACCAGTTGAATACTTTCTATGTTTATGCACAGATCAAGCCCCCACCCCTACTCCCCCAGACTAGAATGGGGCACATGTAGCTTAGTCAATTCCCAGTAATTCCAATAAAAGAGAAAAAAACTTGGGGACAGAAATGATAGAGATATTAGCGTATCTCTATCATTTCTGCCCCAGGTTTTTTTCTTCTTTTATTGGAATTACTGGGAATGGACTAAGCTACATACATCCTGTTGAAGGAAAAGTCTCCATCATGGTTCAGTCCAAGCCAGGAATAAACAACATGGTGACTGCTTTAAAAAGAAGTTTGCAGTTTATTGAAGAGGAGAGCCAGACAGAAAGATGGTTCTGGAAGAAAAGAGAGAGAGAGAGCACATGTAGGGAGTGAGTTTTTATAACCTCTGGAGCCTTTTTTTTTGGAGTTGTTCCTGTGGCACGAACTTTGACCTGAGTCTGAGTGTGCCTTTCTGGTATTCTGATGGTGGTGGGTTAATCCTATTATCTCCCAAAGGTCATATCCTGCTTCCCTGGGGCTGGGGCTGATGACTGTTGGATTTTTTTGGTGTGAGGGATTGTTGATTCTAGGGATCTTTCTTCCTAATCCCAGTTTCCTGACTCCAGTCTTTCTGACAAGATTATCACATCTGCAATTCTGCAGACTTGGTTTCTATTTGGGACAGAGAGATTGGGGACAGGGTTGGTTTCTGCCTTTAAATCCTTAGGGAAATATATTCTGTCTTTTAAATATTTCCAAAAATATTTCTTTCTTTGGAGGGGGGCTGATTTCCCACATTCCCATTCTAGTCTGGGCAGCAGGCTTCGTCTGCATAAAGGCCCACGTAGATTGGTTGACAATTTAATCCATTTTTTTTCCCAAACTTTAAGCATGGCTGAGGAATTCTGGGGGTTGATGTACCCACAACTTAAAGTGGCCAAATTTAAAAAAACACTGGTTTAATGTAACGGGGTCTAGGTGCACTTCCTAGATATGGTTAAAGTATGTTATGTCTTGCACAAACTGTCCACAACACAGTTTCAACACAGAATAAGAGAATTGGAAGGAACCTTGGAGGTCTTCTAGTCTAACCTCTGTCCATGGCAGGAGACTCTATACCAGTGGTGGCGAACCTATGGCACGGGTGCCAGAGGTGGCACTCGGAGCCCTCTCTGTGGGCACACGTGCCATTGCCCCAGCCTCGCTTCTCCCCGCAACCCCCTCCTCTCCAGCAGCCCCCCTGAAGAAGAGTCGCCTCTGAGTGTGGCCCACGCGGAGCAGCGCAGCCAAGGACATGGCAGCCAGGCACAGTTGATGCTGTAGGGCGCGGGCAGAGGGCGTGACCACCATAGTGCTGCTGGGCTGCCTGGGCGATCTGCGGTGGGCCCTGGAGGCGGTGAGTGGCCCTGTGGGCAGGCGGGGTGGGGGATGGAGGGGCGGAGCAGGGGCGGGGCCAGTTTTGGGGCACTCGGTCTCTAAAAAGTTCGCCATCACTGCTCTATACCATTCTTGACAAATGGCTGTCCAGTCTCTTCTTAAAAACCTCCAGTGACGAAGCACGCACAACTTCTGGAGGCAAGGAGTTCCACTGGTTAATTGTTCTCACTGTTAGGAAGTTTCTGTTTATTTCTCGGTTGGATTCTTCCTCTTTCTTCCCCAATAAACAGCAACTTATTTTTGGCAGGGGAAGAACTTCCTCATAAAATGCCTAATGGATGTCACATCTCAATCTAGCTTGGAAGTTCCCCATCCAAGTGCAAATCTTATTTTTTGGGGATGATTGCTCACTGCTACCGCCTACAGCCCTAACACCGGCTTCCTTTTGTGCAGCTTAAGTGTGTTTGTTTTCCTCCGTTGTGTTTTTGGTTTGCCATTGACTCATGCTCAGGGTTCTACCTCTGACTCACCCACGCTCCTCTTGCACTTGTCTTCTCAACAAACCCTGCAAAATCTAGAACAAAACGAAGCGCACTACACAGGGCTGCCAAACACAAGCCCCAATCTGAGTTGCATAACCTGCAGAGGAAGCGGTGTTGTGAGCTGTTGTAGCAGGGGAAGAATGTTTTCACAACTGCCTCCCTGGAACAAAATGTAGCTGGATGAGAAAAGAGCAGAAAGACATTAAAGGGGAGAAAAAACAGTCAGCCTAAACAACTCAGCTTGAGAAATAAAGCCACGGTTGCAGCATAATCTGGACAATATTATGATATTTCCAGACTCGGCAAAACTAGGTGAAGAGTTAGAATTATTCCTAACTCCCCCCTTGATGTAGGTAACAATAATGAACTTGTGTGACAGTTTTTGTATACAAGTAGTCCTCCACTTACAGCCATTCATTTAGTGACTGTTTGAAGTTAACAACAGTACTGAAAAAAGTGACTTATGACCATTTTTCACACAATCGTTGCAGCATCTCCGTGGTCATATAATCCGATGGTGGTGGCTTAATCCTATTATGTCTTAAAGGTCATGTCTTTAGATTTTGGGTGGGGGAGGTAGATTTTAGGGGTCTTTGTCTTTCTAATCCCATCAGCGCCAAGCTTCCTGGCTCCAGTCTTTCTGAAAGGATGATCAAATCTGCATTTCTTCAGAGCTGGTTTCTGCTTGGGGCAGAGAGACCTGGGGTGGTGGTGGTGGTTTCTGCCTAAGATTTTCTACCATTCCTTTGGGGAAATATAATATTCTGCCTTTTTTAATACCTTCCAAATTATTTCCTTCTCTGGGGGGGGCTGACTTCCCACAAGTGCATCACACAACTATTAAGCAAACCTGGCTTCCCCCATTGATTTTGTTCAATGGAAGTCATCTGGGAAGGACACAAACGGTGATCACATGATCCTGGAACACTGCAACCCTTACAAATACATTCCGGTTGCTAAGCGCCTGAATTTTGATCCTGTGACCATGGGCATGTTGTGATGATCATAAATGCAAGGACCAGTCATGTGGCACACCTCTTTCAATGCCGTTGCAACTTTGAATGGTTGTAAGTCAAGGATTATCTGTAGTTAATGTATTTTATTACATCGAATATTAAGTATTATGCTAACATCACAGAATTGGACAGAGCTACCGAAAAGCTGTTGAATTCATCCTCCTGCTCAGAGTCGGCGTCTAAATTAAGGCATCTCAACTAGATAGCTCTCTAACCTCATTTGAACGCTTCCGATGTCTCCTTTGGGAATTGATTCCCACGTTGAAGCATTCTCTTATTGTCCCAGTGGAACATTCTGAGCAGAGCTATTCCATTCGTACATTGGGAATAAGGAAATAAGGAGTCACTTTAATGTGCACCTCTGTTCGGAACCTATAATCACTGAGTTGTTTTCAACGTAGAGAATTCAGGAGTTGCATTTATGGTAACCTGGTTACTTGAATTAGCCAATTCCCTAGGCCACAAAGCAACCACACAGGCTGGGCTTGAGTAATATGTTAAGCCACACATACACCCCCCAAAATCTGAGATTCCCGTTAACCAAACTCAGCACGCTGGACAGATAGATCTCAAGGGATGTTAGCTGTCTGTCAGAGTGTGTTGTGTGAATACGGGTAACACGCAACGTGATGAAAAGGTCCTCATCATCTCAGACAGTCTGATTTTAGAAATAGGTAGCAGAAGGTTTGAGGGAGAGGGGGTGATGGTGGCCATTTATGTTCTAATTTTAATATTCCTAGTCTATGCCAAAGTTAGAGCATGCCTTTTGTGGTCATAACCTAAGGCAGTGGTGGCGAACCTATGGCACGGGTGCCAGAGGCGGCACTCAGAGCCCTCTCTGTGGGCACGCGTGCCGTCGCCCCAGTCCTAGGCCTTCAGATGGGTTTTATAAAACCTTTTCGCTTTAGGCCTCCGCTGCTGTGTGCAAAAAAAAAAAAAAAGGTTCAATCAGTCAATTTCAACTTCTCGCAGGAAAAAAAAAGATCTTGCAAAGTTGGAATTGATTGATTGAACTTTTTAGTCCCACCCAGTCTGCCGTTACCACTGCAGCCATGCCCACCCAATTGGCCATACCCACCCGGCACTCGACGATGCATAAGTGGGTTTTGGGTTCTGGTTTGGGCACTCAGTCTCTAAAAGGTTCGCCATCACTGACCCAAGGTAAGAAATATGTGAAGCTTTTTCTGAAATTTGATAATGCCCCTGATCTATGCAGGAACACGCCAGCTCTGATTGCATTTAACGAGAGTGTGGTTTTATGATAATTTGCCTAGACTTTAATATTGACCTGAGCACTCCTGACATGGAACTGTAATCCAGTGGGCATATTGATTTCAAGGTATGGAAAACTTCTTTCCCTTCATTCGGTCTCCCAAACCTTATAGCAGTCATCTAGCATAAATTAAGCAAGTCAGATAACTTTGCAAAAATTCAGAGGGGTGGGGGAGAGAGAGGGAGAGATCATATATGTCTGTGGTTACATTTTGGCTTGTCTGACTTGTTTAAGGGCTGCCGGTGGTGTTAAGAAGCAACTGATATAAGAACAACACATTGTTAATAAAGGAAACTTTTGATTTAGGAGACTTGGGATGAAAAATCTGTCCACACTGTACTCTACGCTTCTGCGCAGACATAAGATCTCATTTGCCATTTTAGGCATGCATAGAATGCATTGAATTATGTTATTTTACACATGCACGAAATGTATAAAACGCAGGAGATATACACGGGCAAATCCCCATTTGTATCCCACCCACCCACCCCCACCAACTTTATTAAGTGTCAAAACACTGCAACCATCATAAATACATGCCAGTTGCCAAGCCTCTGAATTTTGATCATGTGACCGTGGGGAAGCTGCAGCCGTTGTAAATGTGAAAAACGGTCACAACTTAGTAACTTTGAACAGTCACTAAACGAACGGTTGCAAGCTGCGCATTTAGAGATTTGGGATAGCATCCATTATTTCTAAATTATGTTTTTCTAAAACAATCTCGCTTCCTGTACTTAAAAATCCCTCCCCTCTCCCCTGTTTTCCATAACGGGAGCAGCTGGTCTTTTATGGCAGGTGTCTTCTTTTATCGTGAGCTTGTTTTCCAATGGAGAAATCTTTGTGCCTTCTGAAAATCAGGATTAGATATGTCAACATCCATTCAGAAGTATTCCCCGTGTAAATTTTGCCTGCTGTGTATTTTGATGGGAAAGTCTCCCTTTCTCATGAAGGAACAGATTCAGGTTTCTTCCAAAATAATCCGTACAAAAGTCGATAACATTGCAGATATCTCCTCGTGTGCTGAGTCTCCCTGCTGATGAGTCACATTTAATTACATAACCATACTGTAAGTGAATCAAATTAGGAAAAAAAGAAATCTTCAGAACAAAACAACCAGTTTGCTGAACAGACAAGTTTCATGGGTGATTTAATAATGTACTTTAGACCTTCTTGATAGGTAGACAAAATGCCAAATCCAGTCTGAACAGCTGGCTGACTGTGCGATGATCCATAATAATAATAATAATAATAA
>NW_015390371.1:53209-82698 GCF_001527695.2 Protobothrops mucrosquamatus | reverse complement strand
GAAGGAACTGGGTATTTCCTTGGAGGACTCGAAGACCATTTCAGCAAATTTCTGAATAAGGGTGGGTTTCTGAACCTGGGTTTCATGTCCAAACACCAAATGAAATCAGACAGTAGCAATTTAGTTCTATTCAGAAAAGTGTCTTTGCTTTCTGTAGGTCAACATTTGTGAGTTAGGTGTCCAAATCTGTCTTGAAAGTTTCCCAAATGAAATCACTCATTGACCCAAAGGTGTTTTTGAAACGGCAACTGGCCTTTCTTAGTTTTTTTTCCTTTAAAACATTTAAACTTATCATCCAAGAAGCTTCTTCAGTTCTATCTTTTTTCAAGGAAAGAAAGCCAAGAAAGTCCAGTTGCCTTTTCAAAAGCACCTTTGGGAAAACCATGACCTGGTTGATTGAGAATCTCCATAGATCAGGGATCTTCAAACTTGGCAACTTTAAGACTTGTGGACTTCAACTCCCAGAATTCCTCAGCCAGCATGCCTGGCTGAGGAATTCTCGGTGTTGAAGTCCATGAGTCATAAAAGGGCCAAGTTTGAAGACCCCTGGTGTAGAGAGTCGTTGATGCTTCTGGAGGCTTATCTGTGTCTTCAGGGTCACCTGAGTGGTTCAAATGGGTGTGGAGCCTTCTTGGAACTGCTGAAAGGACTGTGTTGTAGACTGGAGAAAGATGATGTTGTATCCCTCCCCCTCTGTTGAGAGAGGGCTGTTCAATTTTGACACAGATGGCCTCTTTGACCCCTCTTTCAAACCAGCGGTCCTCTCTGTCCAAAAGGTGGACTTTGCTGCCATTATGGAGTTCAGTGCAGGAAATACTTCTAGTTAGATTGTGAGGACAACACAAATGTTACTTCACTTGAGCAAAATTAAGCAGTTATGTGTCAGTCTGTGAGCTTTTTCTTAACTGGAGTTCTCAGGCTGGTTTGAAAAAAATATTTTAATTGTATGACCAAAAAGAAGAGAGAATGAGGTTTCCCACCTACCGGTAATCCTGGACTTACAACCAGTCATTTAGTGCAGGGCTTTGCAACCTTTTCACCCATTGTACCACTTTTAGGATATAGCAACATCCGAGTACCACCAGTCGCCTAGCAAGGTGCCAAAAACTTGATGACCAAAAAAAAAAAAAAAGAAGAAGAAGAAAAAAGTGATGAAGTACAGGTAGTCCTCGACTTACGACAGTTCACTTAGTGACTGTTCGAAGTTACAATGGCACTGAAAAAGTGCCCCCCCAAGGCACAGCCGAGCAAGACACCTGCCTGCCCACCCGGCGGCGCTCTTCCTCCTGTCCGAGGTTTTCATTATTCTGAGCATTTCTGTTGAGGATTGGCAGCGGGGGTGGGGTGGGGTGGGTGTTTGGTTTTTATTCCCCTGTCTGCTGGGTGGTTGCAGCAGGTTTTGGTCACTTCACATGATCCTGGGACACTGTGATCGTCATAAATATGAATCAGTTGCCAAGCATCTGAATGTAAATCACGAGACCCTGGGGATGCTGCAACATTCCAGCTGATCGGCCCTTCTTCTGGGCTCAACAGAAGTGTCAGGATCAGTGCTGCTTTCCAGCTGATTGGTGCTTCTTCACGGCTCAGCAAAAGCACCAGGATCAGTGCCGAGCTACAGCTGGAGCCTGGCGCTGATCCTGGTGCTTCCACTGAGCCCTGACAGCCCCGAAGAAGCACCGATCAGCTGGAAAGTAGCACTGATCCTGGCACTTCCACTGAGCCCTGACAGCCCTGCAGCTCCAGCCATCTCTCGCTCAGGCTTTTGCGGTGCTGCCACTAGTTCAGCTCATTCCCCTCCCCCGCTACCACTTTTCTAGGATGGTCACGTACCACCTGCCAGGTGCCAATGTACCACAGGTGGTACCCGTACCACTGGTTGAAAAGCCCTGATTTAGTGACCATTCAAAGTTACAGTGGTACTGAAAAAAGTGATTGCTTTTCACACTTATGCTCACTGCGGCATCCTCCTGGCCGTGTGATCAAAATCCGGATGCTTGGTTACATTGTGAGACTTCGCCGTGAATGTCTATCTTGCTTACAAGGAAAACCAAGACTTGCAATCTGATGGAAAGAGATCCATGCATAAAAGATTTCTAAACTTTACAAGCCAGGCCCTAATGACTAGGTCCAAAGTTCCCATCTTCCACAAGGTTCCTGGGATGGGATCTTAAGTTACCGAGTCTGCTAAGTCAATTGCAGGGCAAAGTTGCTACACGAAAATAGGGACAGCCGAACGAAGCTTTGAAAAAGTGGAGAAGAAGTCATTTCTTGCAGTAATTACATCTCCCTGGGACTGCTCTAAATCAGGACTGGGTTAGGAGGCCCTTGGGAATAATTTCCAGACAGCTTTCTCTAAATAATTGGAGCCATGATAGCTGGAAGACTTATACCCAAATGAAATGCGCAGCTAGGTTCTGACTTGTCTGTTCTTGATAGGGACGGCAAGCTATGAAAGAGAACAGACGGCAATAAGATACAAAATTAGATTAGTCCCTTGTGCCCCGGACAAGGAAAATGTATTATCACTGAAATATGGTTTGTTTTACAAAGAATTTATCTTAGCCAGGAAAAGCCTGCTAGGTCCAATGCATCATTGACTGAGATTAGAATTGCTGATAGGGATGACCTGATTTGCTGAATCTGATCATTGGCAGAGGATTTGTAAAGGGGGGTTCAGGGAATTCTCTGAAGGATCCTTTGATGAGAAAATGTAAGTCCTTAGGGCAGTGTTTCTCAACCTTGGCAACTTTACGATGTGTGGACTTCAACTCCCAAAATTCTCCAGCTAGCGTTGCTAGCTGGAGAATTTTGGGAGTTGAAGTCCACACATCGTAAAGTTGCCAAGGTTGAGAAACACTGCCTTAGGGTATCTCTTCGGTCCTCTGGAGAAGGAAACCAGGTCCTTCCCGGCTCTCCAATTAAAAAGAAAAAATAGAACGTTTGCTGCGTTCTCTTTGTGATTAAGAAGTATTGTTTTCAATTAGCCTTCTGGGCTATGTTACTCCTTTGGCTCCGCTCAGTAGGAATGCTGACAAATGCATCTCAACAAACCTGCAAATTGCCTACTATAAATAAATCAATAACCAGTAAAGTGAAACAGAGAGTGAGATACTGTTGAGTGGAGGCAGCAAACTGCTGCTGGCCGGGGACTAACAACGGAATTAAATTCTGCTGAGAGAAATCTTTCAAGTCCTAAATGACTGGCCACCCACTGGCCTTCATGAAACTAAATAGAAGCATGGATCTGGGGACTAAGGATTGGAGATTTGACCATTACAGGTTGCTCACTTGTATCTGGTGTCAATGCTGCTAATATTGAATATTCTTGCTTTGACAAAATAGGCAGAACTGTCTGGTACTTTTAGAGTTAATTCAGATGAGAATGAGAGAGGAGAGAAAAGCCCGCGGAAGGGGACGGAAGTGAATCTTTGCCCTCCAGGCTAATTGGAAGATGTGAATCATGACCCCAAAATAGGGGAGGGGAAATGCCTGGAATGTTATGTGCAAAGGAACGGAAATTCAGATCTTGGCATTCTCCATGCCCTGCTGACACTCCTTTTACACTAATAAAGGCTTTTTAGGTTAAACCATGCCTGAAAGTTCTTTGAAGTGTTTCATTAGTCAGACACATGACATCTGGTGCTTTCCACCAATGCAAGCTTCCAAAGATTTCTGTCAAGTCAGAATGCATCCAGGATTGACCATAGACAAATCGCTTCTATATCTAGAAATGTCAGTCTATGGGGGGGGGGGGTGTCAACTGGCCAAATCCCTCCCCTTGTGGTTAAATGCATGCATGCATGCATTTGTGTTGGAAGCGCTGAGGCGCTTCTGGGGTGAAAGAATTAGCCAATGATATCACCATTGCCCAGGGGACGATCGGTTGCGGGCTCCTTTCATGTCCCCATTGTTGTTGTTAGTTGCGAAGTCGTGTCCGACCCATCGCGACCCCATGGACGATGTTCCTCCAGGCCTTCCTGTCCTCTACCATCTTCTGGAGTCCATTTAAGCTCACGCCTGCTGCTTCAGTGACTCCATCCAGCCACCTCCTTCTCTGTCGTCCCCTTCTTCTATTGCCCTCAATCTTTCCCAGCATTAGGCTCTTCTCCAGTGAGTCCTTCCTTCTCATTAGGTGGCCAAAGTACTTGAGTTTCAACTTCAGGATCTGGCCTTCTAAAGAGCAGTCAGGGTTGATCTCCTCTAGGACTGACCGGTTTGANTCCAGTTTCTTTCAAAGTTACTCTTCCTTGAAGGCCTAATTGCCTTCTTAATTCCTTGGATCACTCTTCGTCTTTTGTGGCCTCTGTTTTTTTTTTCCTTTAAGCCAAACACCCAACTATGTTTTCCTTTGCTGTGGAGTGTGGTAAACCCATAAATAACATTTTAAACATTTACATTTGGTCCCAGTTTGTGTTGGTGTGCGTGTTGCAATCTGGTTACAGCCTCAGAAGGCACAGAGCTCTGTAAATTGGGTATCAGCTGCTGGGTTTAAAACACACGTTGTGTTCCTTGGATAGTAAGAAGATAGAAAGAAGCTTTGCTTCTATGAAACCCAACTGAGATGATAAAAAGAAAGTAGTGGTAGATACTCTTCCTGGCACCAATGACTGCAGTAGCAGCTTGGGTGGATCTGATTGAATGGGAAGATTCGGTGGTAGAAACCCATCTGTTTTACTGTGCACTGTGCAGATGAGATTCAGTAGGCCTGAATCCTTCCCCTTTTGTACTCGTGTGGAATTTTGTATTCCTTTGGAATTCCATAGAATTTCATAACCTAGATTCCACAAGAGGTAGTAGTAGTAGTAGTAGTAGTAGTAGTAGTAGTAGTAATAATAATAATAATAATAATAATAATAATAATAATAATAATAATAATAATAATAATAATAAAGTTGGAAGGGACCTCCGAGGTCATCTAGTCCAACCCCCTGCTCAGGCAGGGAACCCTATACCATTTCGGACAAATGGCCGTCCAGTCTCTTCTTACAAACTTCCAGTGTTGGAGCATTCACCGCTTCTGGAGGCAGGTTGTTCCACTGGTTAACTGTTCTAACTGTCAGGAAGTTTCTCCTTAGTTCAAAGTTGCTTCTCTCCTTGATCAGTTTCCACCCGTTGCTTCTTGTCTTGCCTTCAGGTGCTTTGGAGAATAGCTTGACTCCCTCTTCTTTAGGGCAGCCCCTGAGATATTGGAGCACTGCTATCATGTCCCCCCTCGTCCTTCTCTTCATTAAACTAGACATACCCAATTCCAGCAACCATTCCTCATATGTTTTAGCATGAAAGACTTGCAAACGTCAGGCTGAAGCGATTGGGTCAAACATTTATGGCTCCGATAAAGGAGAATATTTGTAGCTCAGGGTGGAAGTGAGCGGTCCTAGGTGCTCTCTGAGCTTGGTTGCTTTCATTGCCCAAACTAGGTAACATCATCAGTGCAGCTTGGCTATCCTGGATCTCGGTGATTAAAGCATCTTTTCCCAACTTGTCCAGATGCTTTAGAGTTCAAATCTGACAGATCAGTCTCCATCCTGGCCATGAAAACTTTCTTGGTTCAAAGGGGGGCACAATGGGACAGTGGTCAGAAGGGTTGCATCTATGAATTGTGTCTTCTGTCTATGATGCCCGTGCAGTCCCATTCAGTTATATAAAACAGATGTGAAGAACTGATGGACCTCCATATGTATTGAACTCCCAACTTCTCTGCCCATCAGCCATGATGGAGAATGGCACCTGGCAGTTGTAGCTCAGCCATGGAAAGGGCTGTAGCTTCCAATCCCTCTATAACCTCTTCTAGAACAAACACAATTTCAGCTCTTGATTGCCTATCTCAGGAGTAGGCAACCTTGGCTCTTTTATGACTCGTGGACTTCAACTCCCAGAATTCCTGAGCCAGCATGGCTCAGCTTGGAAACCTCTCCCTTTCCCCTCAGCATGGCTGGCTCAGGAATTCTGGGAGTTGAAGTCCACGAATCATAAAAGAGCCAAGGTTGCCTACCCCTGAGCTAGCTGTTCCAAAGCATGCAAATGCAAGTAGATAAATAGGTACCACTGTGATTGGAAGATAACAGCATTCCATGCACTTTAGCGTATAGTCATGCTGGTCACATGACCACAAAACCGTCTTTGGACCACACTGGCTCCCTTGGCTAAGAAACGGAGATGAATACTGTCCCCTAATGTCAGACACGACTTTATCTTTACCTGTAACTTTAGATAACAATATAGCCAGTGGTGGGATTCAGCCAGTTCGCACCAGTTCGGCAGAAACGGTAGCTAATTTTTTGTTGCCCAGGCTGAGAATGGACTTCCGGAAGTGGCATCCACACAGAGAACCGGTTGTTCACATATTTGTAATCCCACCACTGAATATAGCTATCTTTCTACCGCTTGCATCTTTTCAGTACTTTGTTTCTGTTGATTTCCAGGAGATCTTGCAAAGTATTTTGGCTTTTACAAATTAGGAGGAAAACTAAAGTCAACATTAAATTGTATCAGCAGATGCCATCTGGGTCTACTCTCAGGGCACGGAGAAGGCACAACACTTAATCCAATTAGCCTGCATGTTGTTTTGTAACCGGTTATCATCTTTGATTGAGGTGAATGTAAAAACCCCCGTTTCTGTGTTTTGAGTAGGAGATAAATGGGAATGCATCGGTAATGAAGCTTAGACATAATTGGAGCATTTTCCATGAAGGTCAAGAGTGAGTTTATTCTGAAAAAGCAGATAGCAGGCTTGCCGTAATTTGGAACCCACATTCTTCTTCAAGAAATCACTTGAATTCAAGATGCAATTTACGGTGTGAAGGGTTTGTGTAGTTCTTGAGATGTCATTGGGGTGATTAGCTGGGACAAACATTTTCTGGATCCTAGTCATCGGTAAGCCTCAGAGTTACCAAAAGTGGTCTAGAATAAATTACAAAACATTAGCTTCGTAAAACTGGGCCTTGAGATTCAAATCACCCCATTTCTGGCTTTCCTTGACGAAAACCCCTAATCTTTCTTACCTTTTGTTTCACAGTAAGAGGATGCTTTTAGATTTGAGAAAACGTACAGAAACCACATTCTCATTCAAAATGTTTACAATAGAAGAGCTTACAATACTTGTAGCTCAGGGTTGAACTCTGGAGTCTTTGATGCTCTCTGGGTTTGGTTGTTTAACAACAACAACAACAACAATAATAATAATAATAAAGTTGGAAGGGACCTTGGAGGTCATCTAGTCCAACTCCCTGTCAGGCAGGAAACCCTATATCATTTCGGACAAATGGCTGTCCAGTCTCTTCTTAAAAACTTCCAGTGTTGGAGCATTCACCGCTTCTGGAGGCAGGTTGTTCCATTGGTTAATTGTTCTCACTGTCAGGAAGTTTCTCCTTAGTTCTAGGTTGCTTCTCTCCTTGATTAGCTTCCATCCGTTGCTTCTTGTCCTACCTTCAGGCGCTTTGGAGAATAGCTTGACTCCCTCTTCTTTGTGGCAGCCCCTGAGATATTGGAAGACTGCTATCATGTCCCCCCCCCCCGTGCTTCTCTTCATTAAACTAGACATACCCAATTCCAGCAACCGTTTCTTATATGTTTTAGCTTTTGTTTGCAGATATTTCATTACCCAACTAGGTTACATCATCAGTAGACAGTGCACAGCATCCCGATCCTCCAAATTTGATATGTCAGCTTCTTACATTCTTCAATAAAATTCTGGAGCAAATAGTCTTCAATCTGATCTGAAAAGGCATTCCTTTACACCAGCATTTTTCAACCTTGAAAGTTTTAAGATATGCAGACTTCAATTCCTAGAATTCCCAGCCAAAATGTTTCCTCTGTGTGTGTGTGTGTGTTTGCAACTTTTAAACATTAAGACACCTTTTTTACACCGTCATCTAAATAGGTTGACTTTGTCCTGACCCTCGCCATTTGGTTAGTGTACTTTCCCAGTTGTGTGCCAAACTTCATATTTGCCATTGAGCTGAAGGTACATTTCTTGCACATCTCTGTGATATAACTACACTTACGAATGAGTGAAATTTCTCTGGGGTTAATATGCTAACGAGGAACAAGAAACGAACCAAGTCCCTGTTGCGTCTTTAAGGCCTTGGAGCATGGGCTTTTATAGAGCATGCGTTAATATTTTTTTGCTAAAAATGCGAGAACTATGTTCAGCACAAGAGATTTATTGGATGAAGAGCTGTGTTGCTTTGTGGTGAATATGGAG
Organism: Protobothrops mucrosquamatus; assembly: GCF_001527695.2. Lineage (NCBI taxonomy): Eukaryota > Metazoa > Chordata > Lepidosauria > Squamata > Viperidae > Protobothrops > Protobothrops mucrosquamatus. The sequence goes on along the minus strand of NW_015390371.1, from coordinate 74,492 downwards.
TCACAGATTGATTGCATGGTGCAGATGAAATCTACTGTATTTGGGGATTCTACATCAAAAAAGAAACTATCGGTAATAAAATGAAATGGCAAGGAGAGAGGCAAAACTCAAAACTCTCCTCTCCTTTCCTCTCCTCTCCACTCCACTCCACTCTCCCCATCTTCCATCTCCTCCTCCTCCTCCCCTCCCTCCCTCTCTCCCTCCCCCTTTCTTTCTTTCTTTCTTTCTTTCTTTCTTTCTTTCTTTCTTTCTTTCTTTCTTTCTTTCTTTCTTTCTTTCTTTTTCTTTCTTTCTCTTTCTCTTTCTCCTTCCTTCCTTCCTTCCTTCCTTTTTTTCCCTTTTTTTTCTTTGAGTTAACCTTGAATGATGGACTAGGCCAGGGGTAGGCAACCTTGGCTCTTTTATGACTCGTGGACTTCAACTCCCAGAATTCCTGAGCCAGCCATGCTGAGGGGAAAGGGAGAGGTTTCCAAGCTGAGCCATGCTGGCTCTGGAATTCTGGGAGTTGAATCCATGAGTCATAAAAGAGCCAAGGTTGCCTACCCCTGGCCTAGACCCTCCTGTTTTCTTGGCATGATTTCAGAAGTGGTATGCCACTTCCAAGGACTGAAAGAGACTTTTCGGCCCAAAGTTCCCTAGCTGCTTTCATGCCTAGGGTGGGAGTAGAACTCACAGCCTTCCAGGTCAAGTCTGGTGCCTTCCCCATTACACAAAGCATCCTCTCAATTAATTAATTAGAACAATTAATATAGTCACTCATCTCACATCAGTGACTCTAAGCAACAAGCCGAGCATTGACACTTGAAACAGCAACTCAATATAAAAATATCCCTCCAGAAACAAATTATGTAAATAATAATAATAATAATAATAATAATAATAATAATAATAATAATAATAATAATAATAATAATAATAATAATAATGATAAAGTTGGAAGGGACCTTGGAGGTCATCGTGTCCAACCCCTTGCTCAGGCAGGAAATCCTACACCATTTCGGACAAATGGCTGTCCAGTTTCTTCTTAAAACCTCCCAGTGTTGGAGCATTCACCGCTTCTGGAGGCAGGTTGTTCCACTGGTTAATTGTTCTAACTGTCAGGAAGTTTCTCCTTAGTTCTAGGTTGCTTCTCTCCTTGATTAGTTTCCATCTGTGGCTTCTTGTCCTGCCTTCAGGCGCTTTGGAGAATAGCTTGACTCCCTCTTCTTTGTGGCAATATTTAAAAAATTATTCCACTTCTAATCCAAGAACATAAATTAAACAAATCAATCAACAGGGTTTGTTCAACTTCCTGGCCAAAAAGTCTGGGGGAACTGACAGGTCATTCATGCTTTTTGAAAAGTAAACACAACCAGGGTCATCCGGTTCTTCAGAGACAGATGTTTCATGGGGTAGTTGCTGTAACTGAGAATGCAGGACACCTGGTCCTACGAGAGAAAGCTGCCTAACAATAGGGTATGCTAACTCTGCCCAGTTCTGGTGTGGTGAGCTGGCACAGTTGGAGACAAGGGTTCCACAAAATTCCTCAATTTACAACAGTTCATGGAAGGGCGATTCCAGGATACAATGGCATTGAAAAAAGTAGCTTATGATCGTTTTCACACTTGGACTTTTTGCAGCATCCCCATGGTCAGGTGATCAAAATTTGGGTGCTTGGCAACTGGCATGTACTTATGACAGTTGCTGTGTTCTTTGGTCACGTGATCATCTTTTGCGACCTTCTGGGAGGCAAAGTCAATGGGGAAGTCAGATTCTCTTAACAACCCTCTTACTAGCTTAAGTAACTTACTAACGTGCTAACTTAATCACTTTAGGCAGCGATTTGCCTAAAAACCGTGGCAAAAAGCTCATAAAATGGGGCAAAATCCGCTGAACAATTATCTCACTTAGCAACAGAAATTTTGGGCTCAATTGTGGTCATAAGTTGAGGACTACCTGTAATCTCTCCTGTGCCATGCTTGACCAGTGATAACCAGCACCTTAAATTGGAAGCCCACTGAGAAACAAATTCCTTTTGCAGAACAGCAGCATTACTTAATTGCATTATGAAATACCCCAAACTGCCTGTGCCCTGAATTCTGAATCAGTTGCAACTTTTGAATGCTGTTCAAGACCACCCCCAACTTCAGCTGGAGGTATAAAACAGAATAGAATAACAAGAGTTGGAAGGGACCTTGGAGGTCTTCTAGTCCAACCTCCTGCTCAGGCAGAAGACCCTATGCCAGTGACGGCGAACCTTTTAAGAGACTGAGTGCCCAAACTGCAACCCAAAACCCACTTATGTATCATCGGGTGCCGGGTGGGCGGGGCCATTGGGTAGATGTAACCAATTGGGTGGGTGTGGCCAATCAGGTAAGCATGGCCCATTGGGTGGGCATGGCTGCGGTGGTAACAGCAGACTGGGTGGGATTAAAAAGTTCAATCAATCAATTCCAACTTTGCGAGAACTTTTTTTTTGCACAATAAGTTGAAATTGATTGATTGATTGAACCGTTGTTTTGAGGTTTTTTTTCACACAGCGGTGGAGGCCTAAAGCGAAAAGGTTTTATAAAACCCAGCTGAAGGCCTAGGACTGGGGCGATGGCGTGCGTGCCCACAGAGAGGGCTCTGCGTGCCACCTGTTGCACACATGCCATAGGTTCGCCACCACAGCCCTATACCATTTCAGACAAATGGCTGTCCAATTTCTACTTTATAATCTCCACCCACAACTTTTGGAGGCAGGTTGTTCCACGGATTAATTGTTCTCACTGTTAGGACATTTCTCCTTAGTTCTAGGTTGCTTCTCTCCTTGATTAGTTTACATCAGTTGCTTCTTGTCCTGCCTTCAGGTGCTTTAGAAAACAAGTTGACCCCATTTTTCTTGTGGCAGCCCCTCAAATATTGGAACTCTGCGATCATGTCACCTTCCTGCATATTTACAGCAAGATACGTATCACACTGTGATTTATATCTCATTGGTAAAAACCTACATCTTGAGTAAGGATTCCAAATGAATAATTCCAGGCTGCAAACAGATGAAAATATATCCAAGTATCACCCACTCTTCCTGCTTAATTGCTGTGACTTTAGAGCCGGTCCAACAGTCTGCTCTTCCAGTTCATTTGCATGCCAGGAGCATTACTGTTTGATGAGCTACCATTAGGCAAATTGGAGAACTGCTGTCAATTAATTATCTGTCGATTCAACATTGTGGCTTGCTTTATGATTAGGTGATTGTATGCTTAGCATTTTTATTAAAGAAGTCCAGGTTTTTGATCTTTGCTAGACTTACTAGAAATTTTAGTACCCAAAATAATTTCGTTTAAAAAAAAAATCACAAACAATTAACCAGTGGAACAACCTGCCTCCAGAAGTGGTGAATGCTCCAACACTGGAAGTTTTTAAGAAGAGACTGGACAGCCATTTGTCCGAAATGGTATAGGGTTTCCTGCCTGAGCAGGGGGTTGGACTAGATGACCTCCAATGTCCCTTCCAACTTTATTATTATTATTATTATTATTATTATTATTATTATTATTATTATTATTATTATTATTATCCTTTTGTGAAATACAAGTATTCCTGATTTTAATGCAAGTTGACCCTTTTTTTAAACGATGCATTGGATATGTTAATGGAGATAAATAATTCAAGGTGACAGACATACCTAATACTCACTCCTTCCTCCTATTTTCTTCATAATGCTAACCCTGTGAGGTGAGTTGGGCTGAGAGAGAGTTATTGGCCCAAAGTCACCCAGGTGGCTTTTATGCCTAAGGCAGGACTAGAACTCACAGTCTCCTGGTGATTGGGGCAAGGTCACCTGGCTGGCTTTCGTGCCTAAGGTGGGACTAGAACTCACAGTCTCCTGGTGATTGGGCCAAAATCACCCAGTTGGCTTTAATGCTTAAGGCGGGACTAGAACTCACAGTTTTTTGATGATTGGCCCAAAGCTACCCAGTTGACTTTAATGCTTAAGGCGGGACTAGAACTCACAGTCTCTTGATGTTTGGCCCAAAGCCACCCAGTTGGCTTTAATGCTTAAGGCAGGACTAGAACTCACAATCTCTTGATGATTGGTCCAAAGTCTCCCAGCTGGCTTTCATGCCTAAGGTGGGACTAGAACTCACAGTCTCTTGGTGATTGGCCCCAAGTCCCCCAGCTAGCTTTCATGCCCTAGGGCTAGGTAGACTAGAACTCATAATCTCCATGAGGATCTGTGTGGAGAGAAAGTCAGGAACACCAAAAGCACCAGAATGTCATCACACAAATAATACAAATTGCATAATTTGTGTCATGTTATGGTGATGCCATGATGGATATCTTCATGGCTCATACCTCATTCCCTATGGATAGATTTTGAAAATGCATTGAAAAAAGGCTGCCCTATAATTTCTTCACCAGTCTCCTCCACTTGGTTATGGTTGAGCTACAGTGACCACATTGCTGGGGGTAATGAAAGATGCTGTCCATCACATCAGGAGGAAATTCAATTGGAAAAAACCATACTGCAGACAAACATAGTTTTCTCACCTTGTTTTTAATGTTGCTGAAACAATTCTTGTATCTGTAGGAAGCGCCAATATTTCAACTCAGACCATTAATCTATTTTTTTTAAAGTTTTTTATTTATAATACAATTAAAAAAAGAAAACATTGGACATGACGTAACCTTCCAGTTTGAACATTTCTATCAAATTATTTCTCTTCTTACATTCAGTTCTTTATCTCTATAAATACATATAATTTTTATACAATACTTAATACATTTTGTCTATTTGCTAACCTAAGATTATATATATTTCCATCTTATCGCTAATCTATAATACCCCAACAGTCCTCGATTCCCACCAATAGTAGAATTTATCCCAGATTTCAAAATATTCTGATCTGCATTTATCTATCAGTTCCATCGTAAGCCTGTCCATTTCAGCACAAGATAGTATTTTATGCAGTATCTCTTCATCTGAAGGAGTTTCTTTGTTCTTCCATTTTTGCGCAAATGCCAGTCTAGCAGCGGTCAAGATGTGCAACATCAAGTAGACTATCCCCTTATATTTCTCTGTGGTTATGCCCAGTAAAAAGAGTTCAGGTTTTAGCTCTATCTCCAACATTAATATTTCTTTCAGCCATTTTCTTATCCTATTCCAATAATCACAGGCTTTAGGACATTCCCACCACATGTGGTAATAAGTCCCTATTGCTATTTTACATTTCCAACATATAGGTGAAAGATTTGGGCCCATTTTGGCTAACCTCATAGGTGGAAAATGCTATCTGTAAAACATAGAGATTTTCCTTATAAGAAGTAGCTAAAGTAAGTTGTCTGTTTCTTTCCCACAATTCTTGCCAGATATGCAGATCAATATGCAGACCATTAATCTATTTAATGGAGTGTAGCTTGCACATCTGGTTCCAGCTTTTGTGGATATTCAGAAGGGCTTCCCCCAGCTGACCTGAAGATGTTAGGAACCGAAGCAAAGAAAATATGGGCTGTAGCACTGAGAAGTGAGCTTTTGCAAATAAGTATAGGAACTTAAAAATATTTTTTTTTTGTCCATTATTGTATCTACATTGGTTTGGTTCCAGGAGACAATTCTCCATATTTGTTACTTGCAATGTCTATCAGTCCACGCTAATGAGAAGTTGAGTTGCAATTCACTAACATCTGGATGTGTTCACTTGTCATCAACCCAGAAAAGTTTCTCAAAGTTTTCAGATAGAAATCTTTTTCAGTTTCCATGGGAGTTTCTTCACCAGAAGCTTCGGATTTTTTCCAAAAGGCAATTGGGCTTTCTCAGGGTTTTTTTTTTTCCTTGAAAATGTTTTGCTTCTCATCTAAGAAGCTTCTTCAGTTCTGAATTAGAAGCAAAATGTTTTCAAAGGAAAAAAAAAACCAAGGAAGTCCAGTTGCCTTCTGGAAAAGCACCTTTGGGACAACCATGACCTGGATGATTGAGAATCTCGATAGATGGACCTATTATTGAACCACAGTCCTTTTTCCCAATCTGCCTTCCTTCTTGATGTGGCCGGAAAACCGCCTTTGGAATGTCTACAAATAATTTCTGGTTGTTTGTCCTCCTCCATCTGCTACTCGGAATTACACTTTCCTAGAACTTGAAGTTTCCAATTAGCTATTTTTGGCTAAATAGCTGTTGACAGAGCTCTTTTCCATGAGTCAACCTAAGTCTTGAAAGTTAATCTGAATTGGTGGTCCTCACTGATAGAGCAGCAACTTTCTAAAAGAATTACACTTTGTGCAGTGAAGAGATTCCCAACCATTCAATCAAAGAAACCAAGCTTATATAAAACCTAGTGCAGTCCTAGGCTTGAATTAACAGAGGGATAGAATCAAGATCATGTGAAGTGTTAATACTACTTGGTAGGACCAAACTTGGAATATTGCGTCCAGATTTGGTTGCCACAATATAAAAAAAGTTGTTGAGGTTCTAGAAAAAGTGCAGAGAAGAGCATGGACGATGATTAAGGGACTGGAGGCTAAAACATACGAAGACCTGTTGCAGGAATTGGATATGTCTGGTTTAATAAAAGAAGGACTGGGGTGACATGATAGCAGTGTTCCAATATCTAGAGGGCTGCCACAAAGAAAAGTGGGTCAACCTATTCTCCAAAGCACCTGAAGGCAGGACAAGAAGCAACAGATAGAAACTAATCAAGGGGAGAAGCAACCTAGAACTAAGGAGAAATTTCCTGACAGTCAGAACAATTAATCAGTGGAACGACTTGCCTCCAGAAGTTGTGGGTGCTCCAACACTGGAGGTTTTAAAGAAGAAATTGGGCAACTATTTGTCTGAAATGGTATAGGGTTTCCAAAGGCCAAATTAATATTTCCTTTTAATTACGTTTTAATGGTTGTATTTTTGTACTTTTGTATTTGTTTTCATTAGGCTGTTAGCCACCCTGAGTCCGCAAGGAGAAGGGCGGGGTAAAAATATAAAAAATAAATAAATAAATAAATAGAAGACCTCCGAGGTCCCTTCCAACTCTGTTCTGTTAAAATGATCTATTTTATACTCCTGCTTCATGAAAATTAGGGCTAACTTTCTTTTTGGCAAGGCCAATGGAACAGCTTCATCTCAATCCTCAGGAATACAATACTTGCATTCTATTTTGTCCACACCTCCCAAAAGGAAGGAGTGTGGCTGTATAATTAAGCTGGTCAGAATACAGAAGCATGTAGAGAGAGAAGAGGGATGCCATTCTTGATCAAACACTTGTCCCAGCTTAAGAAACAAGCCAGTACTGGACAGCAAAACAGTGGCAAACAGTGGAAGGTAAAGTGACTTAAGTTAAATCATAAAGTGATTTCTCTGATTTTGTTTTAGTGTGTTACTGTTTGCAAATCACACTTTACACTTAATGTCATGTGTGAACCCAGCCAGTTTGGTTTAGTTAATCAACCAATGAAAACAAAGCATAACTAATTTAGATAATGATAAAGAAGCAGGTTAGCCCAGCCCTTTGGATATCAGTTAGTTTGTTGGCATCTTTATGTAAGTCTAACACTTGTGATTTAGATTGCACTGATAATAGCTATCTAACTCAGGGGTCTTCAAACCTGGCCCTTTTATGACTTGTGGACTTCAACTCCCAGAATTTCTCAGCCAGCGTGCCTGGCTGAGGAATTCTGGGATTTGAAGTCTACAAGTCATAAAAGGGCCAAGTTTGAAGACCCCTGCACTAAAGGATCAATAAGACTTAATGGGGGTGGACTAGAGGACCCCTGATCTAAAGCAAGTGTCTGTTAGTGTCCTTAATGTTTTCTGAGTTTGGTTGTGTTTCTTGACTTCTAAACGGCACATAGAAGTAGATGTGATCAAGGAAGGAAACCAATACCCCAGAACATCTCCTCCCTTGCAGCCAACACCTAGATAAACAGGAAAGAACACCAGATAAACCATCAGTCCCACCCTGTCATCTCTCAAGACATTTCTAGTAGATGAGGAGGTTATAGATTTAGTTTGGCAAGATTCTGTCCATTAGGTATAAGCAAATAAAGGACTGAACCTCGTTGGATTTTCACTGTGTTGTCTCTGGGCCCCACAGCAAATGAGGTTGTTCTCTGACAATTCACCCAAACTCATTGTCCATCTAATTTAGATTGTTGGGATTCCCCCTTCCATCTAAGACCAAGGAAGTCAACAGAGGAAGTCAATTAATCTATGTCCCAGTGGAAAATCCTTTGACTGCCAAGCCCTCTCCACAGTTGTGTGTTCTCCTGTCCTCTACAGGATCTACTAAAGTTCATTCTTGGTTTCCAGCTGCATTGCATCAAAAGGCTAATGACCTTTCAGTTGTCATAACTTGTAGTAATTACTTTCTTTTGGCTGGATTTGTTTGACTTCCCAAGAAATTTGATAATCCCACAGCAGCAGCTCGGGGTGGGCCAAGTGAAGGAAGACACATAACCAAATCTGATAAAGAGCCGTAAGCTCACTGTGGTTTTTCTTGTACATTAATGGATTATTGATTGAAATAAATCAGCTTTGGCTGCAATGATACATTTTGCTGTGCTTGTGAAAACAGAACTGCTTGTGTGACTGTCAGTCTCCATAATAAACGGTTTTCCAAAAGGCATTCAAAGTCAGTTTTTTACCCAGCTTGGATATCTTTTCCTACACATTTTATTTTAAAAAAAAACAGGCCATGTAGGAGACTGGCTGAACCAGGGGAAGGTGTCAAACAGAGACTTAGTCTAGAATTCTTACCTTGTCTAGTTTCACCCAGCTGCGAAGCATCAATCTGATAAGATACCTGTGTATGTTGTTGTTAGTTGCGAAGTCGTGTCCGACCCATCGCGACCCCATGGACAACGTTCCTCCAGGCCTTCCTGTCCTCTACCATCTTCTAGAGTCTATTTAAGCTCACTCCTACTGCTTCAGTGACTCCATCCAGCCACCTCCTTCTCTGTCGTCCCCTTCTTCTATTGCCCTCAATCTTTCCCAGCATTAGGCCCTTCTCCAGTGAGTCCTTCCTTCTCATTAGGTGGCCAAAGTACTTGAGTTTCAACTTCAGGATCTGGTCTTCTAAAGAGCAGTCAGGGTTGATCTCCTCTAGGACTGACCGGTTTGATCGCCTTGCAGTCCAGGGGACTCGCAGGAGTCTTCTCCAGCACCAGAGTTCAAAGGCCTCAATTCTTCGGTGCTCAGCCTTTCTTATGGTCCAACTTTCACAGCCATACATTGCAACTGGGAAAACCATGGCCTTGACTATACGGACTTTTGTTGGCAGGGTGATGTTTCTGCTTTTTAGTATGCTGTCTAGATTTACCTGTGTATAGGCTTGAGCAATAAAACAGCTAATTAAACTTTCCAAGTCTGATTGTCTGGGTCTGATTGTTTGGGACAGACAGACCAGTTGATTAGGCTAGCACAGTTCATAGCTGATGTCTTTTTTCTTCATTTGTCATGTTCTAGTTTTTGTCCAGGAAATTGTATATACTACTAAACAATAAGCCAGCAAACAAACCCAATGCACAATTATTCAAAAGTAGGTTCTGTTTATTTAGAGGTACGTAATTTATTCCCACGTAAGTTTGCACAGGACTTCACTACTGGCATATCACTTCTTGGTTAATGTTTCTTAGTATTTTAAGGCAGGGATGTGAAAGGATCTTGTCAAATTTGCCCACCAACTCACTGTTTTACCAGCTACTGTAGCAGGGAGTTTGTTATTCCTACAAACATGGACATAAGAAAAATACTCAAATAATTACTTTTAGAAGAAATTAGCGTAGGAAAATTGTAAGGGAGAGTAGAAAGTGCCTCAGCTGAGAGTTTAATGCAGGGGTGTCCAACCTTAGCAACTTTAAGACTCGTGGACTTCAACTCCCAGAATTCCTGAGCCAGCATGGCTCAGCTTGGAAACCTCTCCCTTTCCCCTCAGCATGGCTGGCTCAGGAATTCTGGGAGTTGAAGTCCACGAGTCATAAAAGAGCCAAGGTTGCCTACCCCTGTGTAGGCACATCATGGCATCTTTCCAAAGCCTTTATTGCTATCTTGCCAAGTGCAAATCTGTGCCATCTCCTGATGGTTTCTTAACTGTTGACAGTCTTAAAAAGCAGAAGCTATTCGCCACGGCGGATTGCTGTAATGGTTAGCGTTAGCTTCCTTTTTGTTTAATCATAATCCTGCTTTTCAGAGTGGCCCTTATCTTTCATTATTAAAACTTGCAGGTTATTGGCAAGATCAGAATATTGACCTTTGGATGCTGCAAGCTGCCATAAAGGTAACTGGGTAGCAGAACGCCCCAAATTTAGTCACACAATTATGGGGGGTGGTGGTGATCATCATAACTTCAGATCCAGATTGTAAGTCTCCGTTTTTTGGGTTCGGCGTAACTTCAAACAATAAACGATCAGTCGTAAGTTGAGGACTATCTGTACAGGTAGTCCTTAACTCAGATAGTCCTTAACTTACAATAGTTCATTTAGTGACTGTTCAAAGTTACAACAGCACTGAAAAATGTGACTTACGACTGTTTTTCACACTTACGACCGTTGTAGCATCCCTATGATCCCGTGATCAAAATTCAGACGCTTGGCAACTGGTTCATACTTATGACTGTTGCTGTGTCCCAAGGTCATGTGATCCCCTTTTGCAACCTCCTGACAAGCACAGTCAATGGGGAAGCCGGATTCTCTTAACAACCGGGTTTACTAACGTATCAACTGCAATGATTCACTTAACAACTGGAGCAAGAAAGATCATAAAATGGGGCAAAACTCACTTAACAAATGTCTCACATGACAACAAACGTTTGGGGCTCAATTGTGGTGGTAAGTCGGGGATTATCTGCAGTACACAATAGAGCAGAGGTCCCCAACCTTTCAGGCACCAGGGACCGGTTCCGTGGAGAAAGGTTTTTTCCATGGACCGGAGGGTGTGTGGTTTTGTGTGCTTCCTGCATCCCACGGATGGGGCTTTGCTTGTTTGTGCAGACCGGTTGCTAGCATGCCGCAGCCCGGTGCCGGTCCACGGACCGGGGGTTGGGGACCCCTGCAATAGAGAATAAGAGAGGAGCTTAGACAGAGGAACATATGCAGAGTGGGCAGTAGGGATGTTACCAAGAGGACAAGCATGAAGGAAAGACAGAAGGTTTATTTGTGGCAAACTTCCTATGGATAATGAAGATATCTCGTGTTTGCCAATAGGAACTACTTGATAGGAGCCTAATACAGCAAAAATGTTCCATTTTCATGGTTGCTCGACATCCATTTCTCAGATAAAAATAGTTTTGAGCCCAAGTGAGGAATAGCAGCTCAAACTGATTTATGGACTAAGTATCAGCAGCATTTCTCTTGCAGCTATATTACCTGTCAGAGATTGATGATTCTCCTGAATTATATGTTCACTGGTAAACCAAGGGCCTCTGTTAAGTGCTTGTAAAATTAAAATCTGGGCCGGCAAAGCTTCCTTTGGCTCTGGGTCCACATTAGGCATTGGGTAGCACCAGGCCTGGTGAGGTAGACTGGGCTAAGAAGGGTTGATTAGTCAAGAGTCCACCCAATAGGCCTCTGTGGTTGACAGTGGACTCAAACGTGGCTTAAATGCCCTAGTCCAGAGGTCTCCAACCTTTTTGATTTGGCGGCCCGGAAAGGGAGGCAGGCACCGCTATGTGTGTGCGTGCAAAAATGAGCCCCGGGTGCACGTGCACAAATGGGCCACATGTGAGTGCATGCACACACACAAACGGTCGCACATGAGCGCATGCGCACATGCAAACGGGGCTGCGTGGGCATGAGTGCTGCAAATGGGATGGTGCTAGTGCCGGCGGGATGCTCAGGGTGGCGCTAGCGGGACTGTGGGGAGGTGAGTGCATGCGCATGTGCGTGTGCACTGGCTATCCCTTCACGTGGCCCAGTGCCCAAGTGTCCACCGCAGCTCACAGGTTGGGGACCCCTGTCCTAGTCCACAACTAACTCATTGCTACATCATACTGTAGTACACTGTCCAGCAACAACGGGCAATCAAGGTCTCTTGTGTTCCAAAAGGGTTCTAAGATGCCGTCTTGCAGACTCAAACCTGCACCTTTATGAAAATGCCAGTGAATTTTATTTTACTTTTATCTCCATATTTTACTTTTTAAGAATGACAGCAACAACTCCGAATTGCGCTTCTCCACAGGTTTCAGTACATGCAAGAGGGAACACGGGAAAATTGCGGGTAATGAAATATTAATGAGACCAGTTATCTAATCTTCTCCTGGGGATTTGACAGATGAATTTATTGCAGGGTAGCATTGTGCTGTCACTGGAGTTTTATAGCTCCCAGATGGACAGCTGGATTCATTTAGTGGGCTCTGCTGAAATGTGGTCAGCTTGCTTTGGGTTTTAGTCAAATGTATAAGCCTAGCCAAGGGAGTAATGGGAAGAAGTTCCTGTATCAATGTAACAGTTTCATACTGGTTAGAGCAGGGGTCTTCAACCTTGGCCCTTTTATGACTTGTGGACTTCAACTCCCAGAATTCCTCAGCCAGCGTGGCTGGCTGAGGAATTCTGGGAGTTGAAGTCTACAAGTCATAAAAGGGCCAAGGTTGAAGACCCCTGGGTTAGAGTGTGGGCTTGAATTGAAGCTTGAATATTCTCATCAGCTATATACATTATCTCACTGGGTGACTCTGTCTAGTATACTGTCGAAGACCATTTTATAGGCATATACTGGAGAATTCGTAATCTTCAGTGTGCAACGAGTGTAGAGAAGAGCAACGAAAAAACTGGGTAAGCTTCTCCTAAAGAAGAGAAGGCTAACAGGAGACTTGCTAGAAGTCTTCCAATACCTGAAGGGATGTTACTATTGGGAAACCGGCAGCCAGGGTGGAAGTGGGGGTCAAATGAGGACCTAGCTTGGAATCCTTCTGCAGTCACAAGCAGCATAAGCTTGACCTCCCCCAAGATCCAGTAAGCCTTATGTGGTTATTCCAAGGGGAAGACCAGCAGTCTGGTGGCATTTTTGTAACACAGGTGGTAGATAATAAAGTTATTGAGTTTTATTATTCACTAGCTGTACCAGGCCACACGTTGCTGTGGCTCAGTCTGGTAAAAGCGTGTGTTGCTTTTACGTCCAACAGATGGTGCTGTTTTTTAAAAAAAGCATGTTTTTACCTGTCACAGGTGTGACATCTATATAATAGTAGGTATATAAAAACATGCGCGTGTTCGAATGCAACGTTGTGTCAAAATTTCAAAGCAATCGGTGAAGAACTTTCGGAGATTTAAGATTTTGAACAAACGAACATTTACATTTTTATTTATATATAAGAAAGATGAGTGGCTTTGGTTGCTTGCTTCTGATAGGGAAAATGGTGTGGGTTTACTCTCTGTAGTACCTAAAACTAAGGGAAGAGCCAACAGGTAGAAATTTTATAGAGGGAGATCCAGACTTAGAAGGAATTTACTAAGAGATGTTAAATAGTGAAACAGCCTGTCTTTTGGAATAGTGGGAGATCTACCGTTGAATCAGTTTCATTGGGCCTTCATGTATGGACCTGGTCTTTCACACCTACCAAGTGCCTGTCTTCCATTAAGATGATGACTTGGCTGCAAAAATCCAAATAACCACAAGATGGCAGCCATCAAATATAATACCCTACCCCCGTTAAGTCTTATTGATCCTTTAGTGCAGGGGCCTTCAAACCTGGCCCTTTTATGACTTGTGGACTTCAACTCCCAGAATTCCTCAGCCAGGCACGCATGCCTGGCTGAGGAATTCTGGGAGTTGAAGTCCACAAGTCATAAAAGGGCCAAGTTTGAAGACCCCTGCTTTAGTGATTTGCAATAGTGGTGAATATCTGTAGCTCAGTTGTAGGAGGAGGGTGAAGGCCACAATCCCAAATCCTTAATCTGTACCCACACTGGCACCGAACGGCACCAGTTCGATTGGAGCAATACAAAAATCATTGGCCACGCTACCCCCCCTGCCTCACTTGTGAGTTCATCAGAGCAATTCCATCAATGGACACATGGACCTACAACCAGCCTACAACCAGCCTCAGAATCCAAATCAGCTGCACAGCCAACCAGAGACAGCACCGGCCCTCAACCATCCCGCGCAAGCCCCCATCCCACCAGCAGTTCACCTTCCAATGGTCCTGACCTTATGTAACCTCCCCATCACAAGAGCCACCACAAGTCTCTCACTGATGACTCACACCTGACCCATCACAAGACCCTCACTCGACACACCCACACCTGAAGCCCTTATAAACAGAGGAACACTGACACTGACATCTCCCAAAATCTGCTGAAGATGTTACCTAGCCTGGCCATGAAACGTTCAGAAAGCAACCCACAAGCTTGGAGAATGTTCAATGAATTTATTACAGCCAAAGGCCACACATAAATCAAACATTCAAATAAAACAAAACTAAACAGAACCATCACAAGTGGACATAGCAATACGTCACAATCAGTGATGCAATCAATGGGCGACCAAAGTCCGCCTAGTTTACAGACAGTATATCAAAAACAAGCTAGCTTCAGAAAAAGACTGAATCATCTTGATCTGACAATAAAAATACATCGAGTATAGTCTAAAACTGGATAAAACATAAGGTTCTACATTTAGGCAAGAAAAACCAAATGTACAGGTGTAGTATAGGGGGTACCTTGCTCAATAGTAGTAACTGTGAGAGGGACCTCGGAGTCCTAGTGGACAATCACTTAAATATGAGCCAGCCGGGTGCTGCAGCTGCCAAAAAGGCCAACACAGTGCTGGGCTGCATTAACAGAGGGATAGAATCAAGATCAAGTATTAATACCACTTTACAATGCCTTGGTAAGGCCACACTTGGAATACTGCATCCAGTTTTGGTCACCACAATGTAAAAAAGATGTTGAGACTCTAGAAAGAGTACAGAGAAGAGCAACAAAGATGATTAGGGGACTGGAGGCTAAAACATATAAGGAACGGTTGCTGGAATTGGGTATGTCTAGTTTAACGAAGAGNGCTCACTGTGGTTTTTCTTGTACATTAATGGATTATTGATTGAAATAAATCAGCTTTGGCTGCAATGATACATTTTGCTGTGCTTGTGAAAACAGAACTGCTTGTGTGACTGTCAGTCTCCATAATAAACGGTTTTCCAAAAGGCATTCAAAGTCAGTTTTTTACCCAGCTTGGATATCTTTTCCTACACATTTTATTTAAAAAAAAACAGGCCATGTAGGAGACTGGCTGAACCAGGGGAAGGTGTCAAACAGAGACTTAGTCTAGAATTCTTACCTTGTCTAGTTTCACCCAGCTGCGAAGCATCAATCTGATAAGATACCTGTGTATGTTGTTCTTAGTTGCGAAGTCGTGTCCGACCCATCGCGACCCCATGGACAACGTTCCTCCAGGCCTTCCTGTCCTCTACCATCTTCTAGAGTCTATTTAAGCTCACTCCTACTGCTTCAGTGACTCCATCCAGCCACCTCATTCTCTGTCGTCCCCTTCTTCTATTGCCCTCAATCTTTCCCAGCATTAGGCCCTTCTCCAGTGAGTCCTTCCTTCTCATTAGGTGGCCAAAGTACTTGAGTTTCAACTTCAGGATCTGGTCTTCTAAAGAGCAGTCGGGGCTGATCTCCTCTAGGACTGACCAGTTTGATCGCCTTGCAGTCCAGGGGACTCGCAGGAGTCTTCTCCAGCACCAGAGTTCAAAGGCCTCAATTCTTCGGTGCTCAGCCTTTCTTATGGTCCAACTTTCACAGCCATACATTGCAACTGGGAAAACCATGGCCTTGACTATACGTACTTTTGTTGGCAGGGTGATGTTTCTGCTTTTTAGTATGCTGTCTAGATTTACCTGTGTATAGGCTTGAGCAATAAAACAGCTAATTAAACTTTCCAAGTCTGATTGTCTGGGTCTGATTGTTTGGGACAGACAGACCAGTTGATTAGGCTAGCACAGTTCATAGCTGACGTCTTTTTTCTTCATTCGTCATGTTCTAGTTTTTGTCCAGGAAATTGTATATACTACTAAACAATAAGCCAGCAAACAAACCCAATGCACAATTATTCAAAAGTAGGTTCTGTTTATTTAGAGGTAATTTATTCCCATGTAAGTTTGCACAGGACTTCACTACTGGCATATCACTTCTTGGTTAATGTTTCTTAGTATTTTAAGGCAGGGGTGTGAAAGGATCTTGTCAAATTTGCCCACCAACTCACTGTTTTACCAGCTACTGTAGCAGGGAGTTTGTTATTCCTACAAACATGGACATAAGAAAAATACTCAAATAATTACTTTTAGAAGAAATTAGCGTAGGAAAATTGTAAGGGAGAGTAGAAAGTGCCTCAGCTGAGAGTTTAATGCAGGGGTGTCCAACCTTAGCAACTTTAAGACCTGTGGACTTCAACTCCCAGAATTCCTGAGCCAGCATGGCTCAGCTTGGAAACTCTCCTTTCCCCTCAGCATGGCTGGCTCAGGAATTCTGGGAGTTGAAGTCCACGAGTCATAAAAGAGCCAAGGATGCCTACCCCTGTGTAGGCACATCATGGCATCTTTCCAAAGCCTTTATTGCTATCTTGCCAAGTGCTAATCTGTGCCATCTCCTGATGGTTTCTTAACTGTTGACAGTCTTAAAAAGCAGAAGCTATTCGCCACGGCGGATTGCTGTAATGGTTAGCGTTAGCTTCCTTTTTGTTTAATCATAATCCTGCTTTTCAGAGTGGCCCTTATCTTTCATTATTAAAACTTGCAGGTTATTGGCAAGATCAGAATATTGACCTTTGGATGCTGCAAGCTGCCATAAAGGTAACTGGGTAGCAGAACGCCCCAAATTTAGTCACACAATTATGGGGAGGGGGTGATCATCATAACTTCAGATCCAGATTGTAAGTCTCCGTTTTTTGGGTTCGGCGTAACTTCAAACAATAAACGATCAGTCGTAAGTTGAGGACTATCTGTACAGGTAGTCCTTAACTCAGATAGTCCTTAACTTACAATAGTTCATTTAGTGACTGTTCAAAGTTACAACAGCACTGAAAAATGTGACTTACGACTGTTTTTCACACTTACGACTGTTGTAGCATCCCTATGATCCCGTGATCAAAATTCAGACGCTTGGCAACTGGTTCATACTTATGACTGTTGCTGTGTCCCAAGGTCATGTGATCCCCTTTTGCAACCTCCTGACAAGCACAGTCAATGGGGAAGCCGGATTCTCTTAACAACTGGGTTTACTAACGTATCAACTGCAATGATTCACTTAACAACTGGAGCAAGAAAGATCATAAAATGGGGCAAAACTCACTTAACAAATGTCTCACATGACAACAAACGTTTGGGGCTCAATTGTGGTGGTAAGTCGGGGATTATCTGCAGTACACAATAGAGCAGAGGTCCCCAACCTTTCAGGCACCAGGGACCGGTTCCGTGGAGAAAGGTTTTTCCACAGACCAGAGGGTGTGTGGTTTTGTGTGCTGCCTGCATCCCACGGATGGGGCTTTGCTTGTTTGTGCAGACCGGTTGCTGGCATGCTGCGGCCTGGTGCCGGTCCACGGACCGGGGGTTGGGGACCCCTGCAATAGAGAATAAGAGAGGAGCTTAGACAGAGGAACATATGCAGAGTGGGCAGTAGGGATGCTACTAAGAGGACAAGCCTGAAGGAAAGACAGAAGGTTTATTTGTGGCAAACGTCCTATGGATAATGAAGATATCTCGTGTTTGCCAATAGGAACTACTTGATAGGAGCCTAATACAGCAAAAATGTTCCATTTTCATGGTTGCTCGACATCCATTTCTCAGATAAAAATAGTTTTGAGCCCAAGTGAGGAATGGCAGCTCAAACTGATTTATGGACTAAGCATCAGCAGCATTTCTCTTGCAGCTATATTACCTGTCAGAGATTGACGATTCCCCTGAATTATATGTTCACCGGTAACCAGGGCCTCTGTTAAGTGCTTGTAAAATTAAAATCTGGGCCAGCAAAGCTTCCTTTGGCTCTGGGTCCACATTAGGCATTGGGTAGCACCAGGCCTGGTGAGATAGACTGGGCTAAGAAGGGTTGATTAGTCAAGAGTCCACCCAATAGGCCTCTATGGTTGACAGTGGACTCAAACGTGGCTTAAATGTTCTCGTCCAGAGGTCTCCAACCTTTTTGATTTGGTGGCCCGGAAAGGGAGGCAGGCACCACTATGTGTGTGCATGCAAAAATGAGCCCCAGGTGCACGTGCACAAATGGGCCACATGTGAGTGCATGCACACACACAAACGGTCGCACGTGAGTGCATGCGCACATGCAAACGGGGCTGCGTGGGCATGAGTGCTGCAAATGGGATGGTGCTAGTGCCGGCGGGATGCTCAGGGCGGCGCTAGCGGGACTGTGGGGAGGTGAGTGCACGCACATGTGCATGTGCACTGGCCATCCCTTCACGTGGCCCGGTGCCCAAGTGTCCGCCACAGCTCACAGGTTGGGGACCCCTGTCCTAGTCCACAACTAACTCATTGCTACATCATACTGTAGTACACTGTCCAGCAACAACGGGCAATCAAGGTCTCTTGTGTTCCAAAAGGGTTCTAAGATGACGTCTTGCAGACTCAAACCTGCACCTTTATGAAAATGCCAGTGAATTTTATTTTACTTTTATCTCCATATTTTACTTTTTAAGAATGACAGCAACAACTCCGAATTGCGCTTCTCCACAGGTTTCAGTACATGCAAGAGGGAACACGGGAAAATTGCGGGTAATGAAATATTAATGAGACCAGTTATCTAATCTTCTCCTGGGGATTTGACAGATGAATTTATTGCAGGGTAGCATTGTGCTGTCACTGGAGTTTTATAGCTCCCAGATGAACAGCTGGATTCATTTAGTGGGCTCGGCTGAAATGTGGTCAGCTTGCTTTGGGTTTTAGTCAAATGTATAAGCCTAGCCAAGGGAGTAATGGGAAGAAGTTCCTGTATCAATGTAACAGTTTCATACTGGTTAGAGCAGGGGTCTTCAACCTTGACCCTTTTATGACTTGTGGACTTCAACTCCCAGAATTCCTCAGCCAGCGTGGCTGGCTGAGGAATTCTGGGAGTTGAAGTCTACAAGTCATAAAAGGGCCAAGGTTGAAGACCCCTGGGTTAGAGTGTGGGCTTGAATTGAAGCTTGAATATTCTCATCAGCTATATACATTATCTCACTGGGTGACTTTGTCTAGTATACTGTCGAAGACCATTTTATAGGCATATACTGGAGAATTCGTAATCTTCAGTGTGCAACGAGTGTAGAGAAGAGCAATGAAAAAACTGGGTAAGCTTCTCCTAAAGAAGAGAAGGCTAACAGGAGACTTGCTAGAAGTCTTCCAATACCTGAAGGGATGTTGCTATTGGGAAACCGGCAGCCAGGGTGGAAGTGGGGGTCAAATGAGGACCTAGCTTGGAATCCTTCTGCAGTCACAAGCAGCATAAGCTTGACCTCACCCAAGATCCAGGAAGCCTTATGTGGTTATTCCAAGGGGAAGACCAGCAGTTTGGTGGCATTTTTGTAACACAGGTGGTAGATAATAAAGTTATTGAGTTTTATTATTCACTAGCTGTACCAGGCCACACGTTGCTGTGGCTCAGTCTGGTAAAAGCGTGTGTTGCTTTTACGTCCAACAGATGGTGCTGTTTTTCAAAAAAAGCATGTTTTTACCTGTCACAGGTGTGACATCTATATAATAGTAGGTATATAAAAACACGCGCTTATTCAAATGCAACGTTGTGTCAAAATTTCAAAGCAATCGGTGAAGAACTTTCAGAGATTTAAGATTTTGAACAAACGAACATTTACATTTTTATTTATATATAAGAAAGATGAGTGGCTTTGGTTGCTTGCTTCTGATAGGGAAAAGGGTGTGGATTTACTCTCTGTAGTACCTAAAACTAAGGGAAGAGCCAACAGGTAGAAATTTTATAGAGGGAGATCCAGACTTAGAAGGAATTTACTAAGAGATGTTAAATAGTGAAACAGCCTGTCTTTTGGAATAGTGGGAGATCTACCGTTGAATCAGTTTCATTGGGCCTTCATGTATGGACTTGAATCAGTTTCATTGGGCCTTCATGTATGGACCTGGTCTTTCACACCTAACAGGTGCCTGTCTTCCATTAAGATGATGACTTGGCTGCAAAAATCCAAATAACCACAAGATGGCAGCCATCAAATATAACACCCCACCCCCGTTAAGTCTTATTGATCCTTTAGTGCAGGGGTCTTCAGACTTGGCCCTTTTATGACTTGTGGACTTCAACTCCCAGAATTCCTCAGCCAGGCATGCGTGCCTGGCTGAGGAATTCTGGGAGTTGAAGTCCACAAATCATAAAAGGGCCAAGTTTGAAGACCCCTGCTTTAGTGATTTGCAATAGTGGTGAATACCTGTAGCTCAGTTGTAGGAGGAGGGTGAAGGCCACAATCCCAAATCCTTAATCTGTACCCACACTGGCACCGAACGGCACCAGTTCGATTGGAGCAATACAAAAATCATTGGCCACACTACCCCCCCGCCTCGCTCGTGAGTTCATCGAAGCAATTCCATCAATAGACCCATGGACCTACAACCAGCCTACAACCAGCCTCAGAATCCAAATCAGCCGCACAGCCAACCAGAGACAGCACCGGCCCTCAACCATCCCGCGCAAGCCCCCATCCCACTAGCAGTTCACCTTCCAATGGCCCTGACCTTATGTAACCTCCCCATCACAAGAGCCACCACAAACCTCTCACTGATGACTCACACCTGACCCATCACAAGACCCTCACTCGACACACCCACACTTGAAGCCCTTATAAACAGAGGAACACTGACACTGACATCTCCCAAACTCTGCTGAAGATGTTACCTAGCCTGGTCATGAAACATTCAGAAAGCAACCCACAAGCTTGGAGAGTGTTCAGTGAATTTATTACAGCCAAAGGCCACACATAAATCAAACATTCAAATAAAACAACACTAAACAGAACCATCACAAGTGGACATAGCAATACGTCACAATCAGTGATGCAATCAATGGGCGACCAAGGTCCGCCTAGTTTACAGACAGTATATCAAAAACAAGCTAGCTTCAGAAAAAAACTGAATCATCTTGATCTGACAATAAAAATACATCAAGTATAGTCTAAAACTGGATAAAACATAAGGTTCTACATTTAGGCAAGAAAAACCAAATGTACAGGTATAGTATAGGGGGTACCTTGCTCAATAGTAGTAACTGTGAGAGGGACCTCGGAGTCCTAGTGGACAATCACTTAAATATGAGCCAGCAGTGTGCTGCAGCTGCCAAAAAAGCCAACACAGTGCTGGGCTGCATTAACAGAGGGATAGAATCAAGATCA
>NW_015390371.1:37130-51652 GCF_001527695.2 Protobothrops mucrosquamatus | reverse complement strand
TTAATACCACTTTACAATGCCTTGGTAAGGCCACACTTGGAATACTGCATCCAGTTTTGGTCACCACAATGTAAAAAAGATGTTGAGACTCTAGAAAGAGTACAGAGAAGAGCAACAAAGATGATTAGGGGACTGGAGGCTAAAACATATAAGGAACGGTTGCTGGAATTGGGTATGTCTAGTTTAACGAAGAGAAGGATGAGGGGGGACATGATAGCAGTCTTCCAATATCTCAGGGGCTGCCACAAAGAAGAAGGAGTCAAGCTATTCTCCAAAGCGCCTGAAGGCAGGACAAGAAGCAACGGGTGGAAACTAACCAAAGAGAGAAGCAACCTAAGAACTAAGGAGAAACTTCCTGACAGTGAGAACAAATTAATCAATGGAACAACCTGCCTCCAGACATGGTGAATGCTCCAACACTGGAAGTTTTTAAGAAGAGACTGGACAGCCATTTGTCTGAAATGGTATAGGGTTTCCTGCCTGAGCAGGAGGTTGGACTGGATGACCTCCAAGGTCCCTTCCAACTTTATTATTATTATTATTATTATTATTATTATTATTATTATTATTATTATTATTATTATTATTATTATTATTATTATTATTATTATTATTATTATTATTAATGTTTCTGGCGAATCCCCAATGCTGCTGCACAGAATCTGGCCACCTGCGCCGTGATCACTGCCTGGCCATCCTTAAGCAGCCACTGGAGATAAATACTTTCCGAATGACCAGGATACTTATCAATTATGGGGAGGATGGGGTTTTTCCGAATGGCTCTGTAGAAGGAACATCGAAGAAGTATGTGTCCAATGGTCTCCACCTCTCCTGAGCCACAGGAGCAGAGTCTTTCAGACAGTGGTGTCTTTGTATACTTGCTCTTGGAGAATGAACTTTCACCCTCATCCTTTAATGACTTATTTGGATATCTGCAGCCCGGATCTTGGTAGCCTTCATTTCTGTTATGACGTCTAAGAAAGCTTGCAAAGAAGCAGGGCTGTGGAGTCGGTAGATAAATGTTCCGACTCCGACTCCGACTCCTCAGTTTTTTGTAATTCCGACTCCTCTGTATTAATAAGCTAACAATCGGAGTTTACAAGTTTTTATAGCCTTAGCTGAATAATAGCAGTTTTTCCAATGGTTTACAGCTTCAGTCTTCAGTCCATTCCCTTCACTTATACAAGTGTCTCTAGTCCTGCAAAAAACATACTTACTTAATCCCTTATCAGTGAGAGGCTAGGTTACCCATGGGCACTGCGTTCCCTGTAACAGCAGAACACAACACTATGGAAAGTATAAGTATTGCCGCTCCTAATTGTGCATTGCGTGCCATATAGTGAAGCACATGAAAAGCATGCTTCTTCACGGTCACTTAACGTGTTCGTTTTGCGGTTACGTGAGGCACTGCATGCATTGGTCTTTATTCTTACAGTAGAGAAGTCATTAATTAATAACTTTTTGTGAATTGGGACATTTAAACTTGCTTTTTTTTAAATTCCAATCTAAATTTAGTAGGAGTTGGAGTCGGTGCATTGTTTGCCGACTCCGACTCCAGGTACCCAAAATTTCCTCTGACTCCGACTCCTCGACTCTGACTCCGACTCCACAGCCCTGCAAAGAAGTAGCCCCAGGAATTGAGCTTTACTCCCAGACATTTCTTTCCTTTGCTTTTAGACCTACCTCTTGTATTTGATTTTGCACTCATTTTTATGCTGCAGAAAACAAAATGAAGTCATAACAGCAGCCTTGCCTTGCCCTCCCGTCTGCTAGTAGCTTGTAGGACACACCAGGTTCACCGCTTCATGGAAGAACATAAAAACAGGAATGACATCATTCGTGAACAGCATGAGTATTTCAGTAATGAATGGCTCTTAATTACCACCTGCCCGTAGCACTTGATGCGTTCTGCTTGTCCTTCCTTCTGGAAGACGGTCTAACTTCATTTTTTTTTAAACCAAAAGTATATAACCTCTGGAGCTCGTGAAGCCTGCAATTTCCAGCTGTTAATCTTGCCTCAAGGTTCTTGTGTGGGGGCCACTTGTTATAAGCATGACAGCTTTACATCCAGAATGCCTTGGGGTTTTTTTTTCATCTGAGATCAAAAACGATATTTGATTACCTAGTTTATCTTAAGCAGCATGCTCTCTAGATGTTTGTGTGTACGAGTGGGGCAGAGGGGGGTCGAACTACACCTTATTTTTAAAGCTATTTCTGGCAGCTGCATCTTGTTCTTTTGTTTGACAGTAAATATAGGGGACCCTGAAACAGGCAAAATTAGCCTTGTTGTGATTGTCACGTTTAAAACTGCCTTCTACCTACATTGCGGTCCTTGCATGTAGAGCAGAGCAGGACAGGACAGAATAGAACAGGAATGGATTAGATTAGATTAGATTAATCGAGATGAGATTAAACTGGCAATGCCAGCTATACTTTTCTTATATTGCCTTGAGTTTCCCAATCCCATCTAGATTAGGCTAACAGGGCATTAGCTGGTGTGTAATTGTCATTGTCATTGTCTTTTCAAGTAATATAAATCAGCCCATCCTTTTAAGCAGTTATATGGTATATTTATTTGGGTGTATTCAGCCTGGGTGAATACAGAAAAGGTGCTTTGCAATGTTGGGTTTAAATTCTTAGATGTGTTCGGTGAATTCAGACGTGATTTTTGTACAATTTTGTTTTTAATTTGGTTAGCTATAAGGCTGCATTTTTATTAGACTTGCTTAGGTTTATGTGCGGGATGTTTGCTGTGAACATCTAGCCTTTTTGTTTCATTTGTGGTTCACTAGACTGTACACATCCAGGAAATTGGCTAATTTAGTAGCCGGGTCAATGCAATTTATGCTGTGGTGGAATCTGAAGTTGAGTTGAAGGAAGGAGTGAAATGACTAAATAACCTTGAATCTTTTGTGGGGGGAAGAGGCTAAAGGAGGACCTTCCTAAAATTAACTTCCTTCCTTCCTTCCTTCCTTCCTTCCTTCCTTCCTTCCTTCCTTCCTTCCTTCCTTCCTTCCTTCCTACCTACCTACCTACCTACCTACCTACCTAGTTTGTCTGTCTTTGTTTTAGCTTTGATTGATGGACTAGACCAGGGTCCCCATCCTTGTCCACTTTATGACTTGTGGACTTCAACTCCCAGAATTCCTCAGCCAGCATGGGATTCTGGGAGTTGAAGTCCACAAGTCATAAAGTGGACAAGGTTGGGGACCTCTGGACTAGACCACAACTTTCTGAGGTGAGTTGGGCTGAGTGAGAGAGACTGGCCCAAGGTCACCCAACTAGCTTTCATGGCTAAGGCAGGACTTGAACTCATTGTCTCTTGTTTTCTAGCCTGGTGCCCATTGATCTATTCACTTATCAGTTATTTAGTGTGTGCTTTAGTCTGGCAAGATTCCTGTCTATAGATAAGCAACAATAAACATACCACTTTGATCAGCTCATCGAGTTGTTTCTGGTTTCTTGAACTTGACATTAATAGTGTGTTACTCTGTAAGCAAAGGAGACCCTCCCCCCCAACTTAGTGTCAGATGTGGGATATTAACATTGAAAAGTAAGCATGTATGAAGATCACCTTAATTGATTTTTTTGGGGGGGTTAATCTGTACATCTGACAATAGCCTCATCTCAACTGAACAATTCTGGAAGTATTCTGACTGCCATCTTTCAGAAATGGTGTAGGGCAGGTGTCTTCAAACTTGGCCGTTTTATGACTTGTGGACTTCAACTCCCAGAATTCCTCAGCCAGGCACGCTGGCTGAGGAATTCTGGGAGTTGAAGTCCACAAGTCATAAAACGGCCAAGTTTGAAGACCCTTGGTGTAGGGTCTCCTGCTTGAGTTGGGGGTTGGACTAGATGACCTAGTTGACTCTATTGTTCTAATTCTAATTCTGCTTTGACACGTTCATTCAGAAGAAATAAAAAAAGGGCTACAATGACCTGTTTGGGGTCTCGGAAGAGAGCTAGTGTGATGTAGTGTTGAAGTTGTTGAACAAAGACCAAGGTGTGATGATGAGATTATCCATTCAATCATGTCCGTCTCTTGGCGATTCTTATGGCCCAGGTCTCTCCATATCTTTCCATCTTGCCTTTGAGTTGTTCTAAGCTCTGGTTGGTGTCCAGCCATTGTGCTCTTTGGTGGCCTGGTTTCCTTTTACCACTAACTCAGAGGTCACCGACATTTATGTTTTGGTGGCCCAGAAAGAGAGGCAGGCACCATTAGGCACACGCATGCACACACAAATGGGCCATGCATGTGCAAACAGGCTACACACAAGTGCATGCGCACACATGAACGGGGACACGCAAGTTGTGCTAGCACCGGCAGGATGCTCGGAGCGGCACTAGTGCTGGCATGACGCTTGGGGACGGGGCGGCACTAGTGCTGACGGGATGCTCGGGCGGCACTAGCATGAGTGTGGGGGGTGAGTGCATGCACACATGCGCGTGCACTGGCCATCCCTTCACGCGGCCCACTGGCCAAGAGGCCACGGCCCACAGGTTGGGGACCCTGCACTAACTCTTCCAAATCTGATTGCTTTCTCCAGTGAATTCCCTCGCATGACATTGCCAAAATAAGTGAGAACACTGTCTTGTGATCTTGCCTTTTACTGACATCTTTTGTTATGTGCTCTAATACTTGCTTGTTGGTCATCTTTGCTGTCCAAGGAATACGTAGGAGCCTTCTCCAGCACCACAGCTCAAATGAATCAATTTTCTTCCTGTCTTGCTTATTTAAGGTCCAACTTTCACAACCATAGCCAGCTGCAGGGAACACAATAGAGCGGACTCACCTACATTTGGTTGCCAGAGTTGACGTCTTTGCTTTTCCATATTTGGCTCATGTTCATCACGGCTGTGCGACCCAGTGCAATCCCGTGTTTTATTTCTGGGCTGCCTTTTATTGTGCCCAGGACATTACTCTTGGAAATTGTCTAGTAAAGTTTGTAGTTAGCTTTCCAAAATTATGATTTGCTACCTGGAAAACCTTACAGTAGAAATCTAAGTACAGCCTTTGTCTTCATGTCTGGATTTTTTCAATTATTTTTAGTAGCTTCTTCAACCAAAACAATGAACTTGTACTAATTTCAAAGTGTAAAAAGTGATCATTCTGAATTGCTTTTTAGAAGATTCTTGGGAGAACCAGAGAACCAACAAGGCAGTCCTTTGAACTAGCACTTCATAGCCTGAAGCAACCTATTCTCCTTTAAGCCAACAGAGGCCTGAGTCACCATTGAACTAAGCCATAATTTGCTTAATCACGACCCATTGTATAAACTACACAGCTGGTTGGATTCACACCAGACAAAACAGTTCAGAGCCTGTCAGATCTTGCTAACCCAGTGAGTGTTTCATTTGATTTTTGACTTCACAGATTGGGTAAAAGCAGCTCAGTTCAATTTGGAAATCCTGATCGATGATTAAGCAACTTACGTGTTCTGGATTGCAAACATCTGAAAAACCACTTGTTGGCAGCAAAGAGCTACAATGGAGCTAATTAATTCTTAGCTGCCATCTACTGTTTATCTGGAATTTTGCAGCCCAGATCGGAGAGCCCTAAACTAATTCTGCTTTGTACAAAGGGGCCCAAGATTTAATTTTTTTTGTGACATGGGACACCAGTAGCAAAGCTGTAAATTAAGTGGCAACTAACAGAACAGGGTCGAATCTGCTGAGATTTGCAATACGAAACATTAACTGAACATTAAGAGACTGCTGACTTTCTAGAAATTTGGCCTGCTCAGCTTCCTCCATAGAGAGGTGGTTGTGTAAATTGCAAAGTATAAATTAGATGAAATACCGTGTCTTGCAGGGACATAGACACTGTTGAGTTCTGCAGAAACTTCCAGTAAATGGGTTTAGTGAAATTTTGCAAGGTTGCACCTTCTTGGCCTCGGCTTGATCAAGAAATGAATATTTCCCTTACATATTCCCATTTTCATATCTGCATTCAGATCTTTATTTTACATCGCTTCAGAGGCTATCAGCAGGGAGTTAATGGAAGCCTCGTACAGAAAGAGGCTCCCTTAATTAAAAAGAATACGAAGAAATAGCAACACACAACAAGCCAAAGTCAAATCGGCACCTTTACATTCCCTTGTGATTCTTCTCATTAGTTTCTCATTCCTGCTGTTCTCTCCAGCTGCTGATTCTGAGAAAACAATCCGATGTGGAATTTGTATTGGGACAATGCTATCAGGGCAAGCCCTCCCAAACATAGGCAAATTACTCCCAAAAAGCAAATGAAGTTCTGGGATGCATCAACAGGCCACACTTGGAATATTGCATCCAGTTTTGGTCACCACAATGTAAAAAAGATGCTGAGACTCTAGAAAGAGTACAGAGAAGAGCAACAAAGATGATTAGGGGACTGGAGGCTGAAACATATAAGGAACAGTTGCTGGAATTGGGTATGTCTAGTCTAATGAAGAGAAGGACGAGGGGGGACATGATAGCAGTGTTCCAATATCTCNAATTAACCAGTGGAACAACCTGCCTCCAGAAGCGGTGAATGCTCCAACACTGGAAGTTTTTAAGAAGAAACTGGACAGCCATTTGTCCGAAATGGTATAGGGTTTCCTGCCTGAGCAGGAGGTTGGACTAGATGACCTCCGAGGTCCCTTCCAACTTTATCATCATTATTATAGAAGTAATAGTTCCGCTTTACACGGCGCAAATGAGACCACACTTGGAATACTGCATCCAATTCTGGTCACCACGATTCAAAAAAGACGCTGAGACCCTAGAAAGAGGGCAGAGAAGAGCAGCAAAGATGATAAAGGATCTGGAGACTAGATCGTATAATAAATGGTTGAGGGAGCTAGGTATATCTATCCTATGGAACAGAAGGACCAGCGGGAACATGATAACTCTCTTCCAGTGCTTGAGGGGCTGTCATAGAGAAGAGGGGATTGACTTATTCTCCAGAGGGCAGGACAAGAAATAATGGGTTGTTGTTGTTGTTAGTTGCGAAGTCATGTCCAACCCATCGCGACCCCATGGACAACGTTCCTCCAGGCCTTCCTGTCCTCTACCATCTTCTGGAGTCCATTTAAGCTCACGCCTACTGCTTCAGTGACTCCATCCAGCCACCTCATTCTCTGTCGTCCCCTTCTTCTCTTGCCCTCAATCTTTCCCAGCATTAGGCTCTTCTCCAGTGAGTCCATCCTTCTCATTAGGTGACCAAAGTATTTGAGTTTCATCTTCAGGATCTGGCCTTCTAAAGAGCAGTCAGGGTTGATCTCTTCTAGGACAGACCGGTTTGATTGCTTTGCAGTCCAGGGGACTCGCAGGAGTCTTCTCCAGCACCATAGTTCAAAGGCCTCAATTCTTTGGTGCTCAGCCTTTCTTATGGTCCAACTTTCACAGCCATACATTGCAACTGGGAAAACCATGGTCTTGACTATATGTACTTTTGTTGGCAGGGTGATGTCTCTGCTTTTTAGTATGCTGTCTAGATTTGCCATAGCTTTCCTCCCCAGGAGCAAGCGTCTTTTAATTTCTTGGCTGCAGTCCCCATCTGCGGTGATCTTGGAGCCCAGGAAGATAAAATCTGTCACTGCCTCCATTTCTTCCTCATCTATTTGCCAGGAATTGAGAGGGCCAGATGCCATGATCTTGGTTTTCTTAATGTTGAGTTTCAAGCCAACTTTTGCACTCTCCTTCTTCACCCGCATCAAGAGGCTCTTTAGTTCCTCTTCACTTTCTGCCATTAGAGTGGTATCATCTGCATATCTTAGGTTGTTAATGGAACCTTGTTAAAGAGAGAGCCAACCTAGAAGTGATAGTGAGAACAGTTAATCCAGGGGTAGTCAACCTTGGCTCTTTTATGACTCGTGGACTTCAACTCCCAGAATTCCTGAGCCAGCAAAGCTGGCTCAGCAATTCTGGGAGTTGAAGTCCACGAGTCATAAAAGAGCCAAGGTTGACTACCCCTGAGTTAATCAATGGAATACCTTGCTACCCGGAGTTGTGGGTTTTCTATCACTGGAGGTTTCAAAAATGGACTGGATGACCATTTGATTGGAATGATATGAGACTCCTCTCCTGAGTTGAGGGTTGGACTAGAAGACCTCTGAGGTTCCTTCCAACTTTACGATTCTACGGTCTAATGACCCACAAACCCATTAATGGTTTTGCAGAGTACACGAGTGAATTGAGATCGGCGCCAAAGTTCGTTTGAAGAAAAAGGGGACAATTTGGAGCTTCCTGTCTAACAATTCACGATGAATATCCCAAGCTGAGTGGGGGAAGTTGCAATACAATTATTTACAATTTCCAAACACCTACGTGGATGAAGCGGGAATTTCCTCCCCACTTTTGCACAAAAAAAGAGCACAATAAGGCTATTTGCTGAATCCCAAAAAACAGTTTTGGGTAACGAAGGAAAAAGTTTAAGAAGCTCTGTGTCAGGGGAATACATCCTTGCTTTCTGTTATTATTTTTTTATTGTTATTTGAAAAGCTTCCCCCCCCTCTAATTTATCTTTCCCTTTCTTTTATCAAATGGGTTGGCAGGAGGTCAGTTTGTATTGCCTCCAATATTGCCTCCAATATTGTAGTCTTCATTGTATTACAGGTAGTCCATTGTATTACAGGTAGTCGTTTAGCAACTATTCAAAGTTCTGATGGACCCCCTCCCCCCCAGGATTACTTAGAATCCGGATTCGAAGTTCTGAGCACCACCCCACTCAATCACATTTTGGGCACTCAGCAACCAGCCGGCTTTTACAGCTGTTTGTAGCGTCCTGCAGTCACATGACTACAATTTCTTGCAAAAATGACCCATGGCAGACAATGGATTCACTTAACGACCGCACACTGTTCGCGTAATGACTGTGATGTTCGTTTTATAACCACATCGTGTGACCATGATTGTATTTTCTGGTTGGAAAAGACAAGACTACTCTGTTTCATACTTCACCTGCCTACTGCCTTGTACACATCAAAAGCGATGTTATTGCTCCACAACCTGGGCATTGTGGGCACACTAGACAAACAAATTACTCCCTTGAAAACCCTTTCTCTCCAATCTCTCTGCTCTACAGCTGGGGGAAAGGATCAGGCAAAGGAGAGTTTGCTTTTATCCTTCCCATCCCTGCAGAGCAGAGGGATTGGAGAGAAAGCGATTTCAGGTCATAAAATTGGGCTGGATCACATGGTAACCTGCTTAACAGCCAGCCTGACTTATGATTGTAATTCTGGGCTCGAATACAGTTGCAAGTCGAGGACTTCCTGTATCTTTGCTTGCAGTGGAGCAAAACTAGCTCAGAGCAACTTTGGGTTTGGGGATAAGGAATGAACAAAGAGCAGCATCATGAGGCATCTTTCCGTTCCTTTATATAATAATAATAATGATAAAGTTGGAAGGTACCTTGGAGGTCATCTAGTCCAACTCCCTGCTCAGGCAGGAAACCCTATACCATTTTGGACAAATGGCTGTCCCGTTTCTTCTTTAAAACTTCCAGTGTTGGAGCATTCACCGCTTCTGGAGGCAGGTTGTTACACTGGTTAATTGTTCTCACTGTCAGGAAGTTTCTCATTAGTTCTAGGTTGCTTCTCTCCTTGATTAGTTTCCACCCGTTGCTTCTTGTCCTGCCTTCAGGCGCTTTGGAAAATAGCTTGACTCCCTCTTCTTTGTGGCAGCCCCTGAGATATTGGAACACTGCTATCATGTCCCCCCTCGTCCTTCTCTTCATTAAACTAGACATACCCCATTCCAGCAGTTGCGTTCCTTATATGTTTTAGCCTCCAGTCCCCTGATCATCTTTGTTGCTCTTCTCTGTACTCTTTCTAGAGTCTCAACATCTTTTTTACATCGTGGTGACCAAAACTGGATGCAGTATTCCAAGTGTGCTTCTGATGAAGGATGTTGTCCAACTCAGCACTTTTTGTTTCTCCAAAAGGCCTATAGGACAGGCAAGAGGAAAAGAACTGAAGAGGAATTTTGCTAAGCACCTGTTTTAATAGGTAGTGCTATGTTTTGTGGTCCTCTGCGCTACGGGAACCTGGAACATTGCCTGGAAGTCCAGCTTTACCAGCAGCCACACTAGTTATCCCTTATATTTATGAATGGGCTTTCATGGATATAATGTCTTGGAAAGAACCACAGTATTATTCTGCACGCCGTTTTCCCGCAGACTTGATTCATTTCACCCTTCGGATGCCAGTCATCAAGCAAATTAAGTAGTTTGGCACGTAAATTTGTGAATCAGTCCTTAGCAATAAAGAACAGTGATAAATTATTAGTTTTGCAAAGCTCACCTTCATTAGAGACCTTGTACTGAGAGAAATCTGGAAATGTCTCCCTAAATTTAGCCTTAATTAGTTGCTTCGTCTTGTTTTTTAGTCTTGTATTTTATTTTTTCAAAACCCATGGTTCCCCCCCCCAAAAAAACTTGCTTGCCTGTTTGTTTGCTTAGACAGGGTATCTTCATGCTCCTGTCCATACAGGTACAAGTTAAAGTGACTGAAAATGAAAAGTATTGAAATACAGTAATAAAGGCAACATGCATACATACATCCAGCTGACCTGTCATTGTGTTTCTAAAGGTAGTGTTGAAAGAAAAATCTTCATCAGGGTCCAGTCCAAGCTGGGAATAATCAAAATGGAGACTGCTTTAGAAAGAAGGTTGTAGTTTATTGAAGAGGAGAGCCAGACAGAAAGATGGTTCTGGAAGAACTGACCACATGGAGCAGAGTGGTGGGCTTTTATACCTTCTGGGGCTCTTGAGGTTGTTTCCTGTTCCTTTTTGAGGCTTTGTATTTCCTGTGTCATGTACTTTGACCTGAGTCTGAGTGTGTCCCCTTGGCATTGGTGGGTTAATCCTATTATGTCCTGTCTTAGAGTTTGGGTGGGGTATGTAGATTTTAAGGGTCTTTGTCTTCCTAATTTCTTCAGTTTCTAGCTGGAAGGCTCAAATCTTTCTGAAAGGATTATTGAATTTGCATTTCTAAAAGCTGGCCTCTGCAGAGTTTTCTGCTTGGGGGAGAGGGGCTGGGGATGGTTTCTGTCTTTTTTTTAAAGATCTTCTCCATTATTTCTTTAAGGAAATATATTCTGCCTTTTTAATAGTCCCCAAAATATTTCTTTCTCTGGATTCTTCCCACAGTAGGTAGAGAAAGGAAAGGAGAACATAACCAAAAGAGAACCTTTCACAACCATAGAGTAAGGGTCTTAAAAGTGACAACTGTAGAGGTTTTCCATATACGTAGTCCTTGACGTATGACCATAATGGAGCCTGCTCATCACGCTTCTAAGTTATGATGGCTGTAAAATGAGTAAAAGTCACATGATTTCATGATGCTTTTTTGCAGTAGTCGTTAAGTGAATCCATGGTCATTAAGCAAATGCCATGGTTGTTAAATGAACCAGTGGTGCTCTATGGACATGGTTTTGCCGAAAACTAGAAGTATCGGTTGTCGGCAAAACTGTCATAAAACATGGTCCGGCAACCACGGGACACTGCAAATGGCCATAAATGCAGTTGTGTTGCTGAGTGCCTGAAGTTTGGTCATGTGATTGTGGTGGGGGAACCTTCAGAAGTTCGAATCTGCGTCGTAAGTAGCCCCAAGGTAGATCCATCATCACTTTGAATGATCATAAGCAACCAGTTGTAAGTCAAGGACTACCCACATTTCAAAGTGGGTGAGCATTCTAGAAAGTCATCACTAGGGGGCAAGATTCATCAGACGACTCAGCAATTCTTGGGCAACAGAGCAGATGTTAACCTGACCTACCAGGGTACAGGCATTCTGTGAATGATGTTGATCCAAAATTGTTTGTGGCCTTCTAGGTCAAGAGAAAAACTCAAAAGGAAGCTCAGTAGCTATGTGGAAGCTTGCACTGTTGCTTCAAGTGGAGGCATGAGATGTACATGGCTGTCATGTTCTGTTAGGTTACAGGATTGCACAATGGGTGCAACTGAAAACCGCACAGAAGGGAAGACTGGGCATGAGGTGACAACTGAATGAACAATAATAGTTTAGCTGTAACCATCCAGGAAATGGTATAAATGGTGTAGACCCAGGGCTTTTTTTCTCATAGAATACCCAGAACAGAGTTCCGGCACCTTTTTTGGATGGAACCTTGTAGGGTAGGCAAGGCGGGTTGAAAAAAAGCACTGGGTAGACCAGTTAAAATAGTTATAGTATAGGTGGTCCTTCTCACCCTAATTGTGATCGGCAACTCTGCCCCTAAGCAAAGCGATTTCTAAGTGGGAAATCATGTGACCATAATTGTATTTTTCTGGTTGGAAAAGACAAGACTACTCTGTTTCATACTTCACCTCCTTACTGTCTTGTACACATCAAAAGCGATGTTATTGCTCCACAACCTGGGCATTCTGGGCACACTATACAAACAAATTACTCCCTTGAAAACCCTTTCTCTCCAATCTCTCTGCTCTATAACTGGGGGAAAGGATCAGGCAAAGGAGAGTTTGCTTTTATTCTTCCCATCCCTGCAGAGCAGAGAGATTGGAGAGAAAGCGATTTCAGGAGAATACTGCCATGTTTTCCCCAAAATAAGACTGGGTCTTATATTAATTTTTGCTCCAAAAGACGCATTAGGGCTTATTTTCCGGTTAGGTCTTATTTTGGGGGAAATACGGTACCAAATGCATCCATCTGGCTGATAATCTTAACTGGGGCTTATTTTTGGGGTGGGGCTTATATTACGAGCATCCTGAAAAATCACGCTAGGGCTTATTTTCCAGTTGGGTCTTATTTTGTGAAAAAACATGGTGTTAGTTATATTTTTCAACTGATCAAACTGACTGATTGGGTTGCCAACACAACTATATCATTTTTTAATGCATACAAAAGCAAACAGCTTATTCTCCTGAAATCTCTTTCTCTCCAATCAAACTGCTGTGCAAAAGTTAAAAAAAAAAACTACTCGTCAGGCACAGATTACAATTGTGTACTGACTGTAATGATGACCCTAAGACTGAAGAACACTGCAAAGTTTGTAGAAGGGCTATGAAGTTAGTTTTTTTAGCACTGTTGTAACTTCAAATGGTTGCCGAACAAACGGTTGGGTAAGCAAGAACTACCTACTAGTTACAGAGGTTACTGAGGTCTTTGACAAGTGTGATGAGTTTTGGAGCACCCACAAATTGCACACCTGGACTTTCAGGGAGAGTGCAATCTCATGAGAATCAGATACATTCTCTAATTCTTTACATCTTGGAACAATCTGTGCACAATATCTCTGTTATGCCAGGATTCACTTTGCTTATCTGCAAGCAGAACACACTTTCTTTTTTGACATTGCTATGCCTCTAAAATACACACGTGAATGTATGTATATTTCACAGCATATATGTATTTGTCACGGCTTTTAAAATTGCAAGCTGTGGTGCAACATTCTGAGTTTTTTGATGCTGAAACGAGTTCCAGTTTGTGGACAAGTAATTTGATGCTCAAGTGATTTTTTGATGCTCACGTTTTTGATGCTTAAGTGGGGTGAATTTGTTTTTTATGCTCAAATGAATTCCAGTTAAGCTTTTGGATGCTCAGATGATTTCCAGTTTGGAGACAAGCATGAAAGATGCAGATTAATTGAGAGGCAGGGCAGTTTTGTCACTGAGATGATAGACTACTAGGTCTAAAGAGACTGAAGTTCAGAACAAACTCACAACTTTTTTCGTTTTGCCTTTTGATTAAATAAGGAAAAATGGAAAAATAAGAGCAATATGTCTCTCTAAGCTCCTGGATAAGAGGCAGTATATAAAATCTAAGTAGTGAATAAATAAGATAATAGAAAAAAATGGATCATGTGGCTTCTATTCCTGCTTAATGTAGCATGTGGGTTCTTTGGTACCTATGAAGTTCTCTGTGGGAGGGAGACAAGAAGTGGTTGTAGGGTCCTTGGTGCCCTCTGAGCTTGGCTGTTTTGTTGCAGATATCTCATTACCAAACTTCTAGTTGAGTATCCACGTCCAACATGGAATGCTCCCATCGGGGACTCAACCCATTTGGCAGAACCAGGTCTTCAAGCTCATAATAATAACAACAATAATAACAATAACAACAACAACAACAACAACAACAACAACAACAACAATAATAATAATAATAATAATAATAATAATAATAATAATAAAAAAGTTGGAAGGGACCTTGGAGGTCATCTAGTCCAACCCCTGCTCAGGCAGGAAACCGTATACCATTTCAGACAAATGACTGTCCAGTTTCTTCTTAAAAACTTCCAGTGTTGGTGCATTCACTGCTTCTGGAGGCAGGTTGTTCCACTGGTTAACTGTCAGGAAGTTTCTCCTTAGTTCTAGGTTGCTTCTTTCCTTGATTAGTTTCCATCCGTGGCTTCTTGTCCTGCCTTCAGGCGCTTTGGAGAATAGCTTGACTCCCTCTTCTTTGTGGCAGCCCCTGAGATATTGGAAGACTGCTATCATGTCCCCCCTCGTCCTTCTCTTCATTAAACTAGACATACCCAATTCCAGCAACCGTTCCTTATATGTTTTAGCCTCCAGTCCCCTAATCATCTTTGTTGCTCTTCTCTGT
>NW_015390371.1:34220-37015 GCF_001527695.2 Protobothrops mucrosquamatus | reverse complement strand
CTCTCCTCTCCACTTCCCCTACCCTACTCCTCCCCTCTCCCTCCCCTCCATTCCCTTCCCTTCTCTCCTCTCCTCTCCCCACCCCTTCTCCCCTCTCGTTTCCCTCTCCCTCCCCTCCTCACCCTTTCATTTCTCCTGTCTCCTCCCTCCCCTCCTGAATAGGTCAATTCAGTTCTATCAAGCTATCACAGCAAGATGGGCAGCAAACAAATTTTTAAAAAGAAAGAAAGAAGGAAATAAATGAACAAACATCGAAATACCAGGTCTGTTGGAGATTAAATCTGCACTGATCCTTGGTCAGAAGGGTTGCATCAATGAATTGTGTTGTGTCTTCTGTCTATGACAGTGGTGGCGAACCTATGGCACGGGTGCCAGAGGCGGCACTCAGAGCCCTCTCTGTGGGCACGCGCGCCGTCGCCCCAGTCCTAGGCCTTCAGCTGGATTATATAAAACCTTTTCGCTTTAGGCCTCCGCTGCCATGTGCAAAAAAAAAAAGGTCCAATCAGTCAATTTCAACTTCTCGCAGGAAAAAAAAGATCTTGCAAAGTTGGAATTGATTGATTGAACTATTTAGTCCCACCCAGTCTGCTGTTACCACCACAGCCACGCCCACCCAATGGACCACGCCCACCCAATGGGCCACACCCACCCAATGGGCCACACCCACCCGGCACCCGACGATGCATAAGTGGGTTTTGGATTGCACTTTGGGCACTCGGTCTCTAAAAGGTTCGCCATCACTGGTCTATGATGCCCGTGCAGTCCCATTCAGTTATATAAAACAGATGTGAAGAACTGATGGATCTCCATATGTATTGAACTCCCAACCTCTCTGCCCATCAGCCATGATGAAGAATGGCAACTGGGAGTTGTAGCTGAGCTCATGGAAAGGGCCGTAGCTTCCAATCCCTCTATAACCTCTTCTAGAACAAACACAATTTCAGCTCTTGATTGCCTATCTCAGGAGTAGGCAACCTTGGCTCTTTTATGACTCGTGGACTTCAATTCCCAGAATTCCTGAGCCAGCATGGCTCAGCTTGGAAACCTCTCCCTTTCCCCTCAGCATGGCTGGCTCAGGAATTCTGGGAGTTGAAGTCCACGAGTCATAAAAGAGCCAAGGTTGCCTACCCCTGGCCTAGCTGGTGGCACAACATCCCTTAAATCACGCATGCTGGGATTTTTGTTTTTGCACAAGAGAAGAAACAGATGTTCTTTGACNACTTTTCAGAGGTCCGATATTGTTCTATGTACAATCCTTGTTTTATTGATTGTATGTAATATTCTAATTTTCTGAGATTGTGGATTTGGGGTTTTCATGAGCTGTAAGCCATAATCATCACAGTTATGACACATCACGGCTTGAACTATCTTGCTTTGCATGTAATGAGTCTATCTCATATATTAGGTTCACCTTTTAAATTGCATTACTGAAATAAATGAACTTTTGCACGATATTCTAATTTTTCTAGTTTCACCTGTAGGTTGTTTCTTTCCTTGATTAGTTTCCATCCGTGGCTTCTTGTCCTGCCTTCAGGTGCTTTGGAGAATAGCTTGACTCCCTCTTCTTTGTGGCAGCCCCTGAGATATTGGAACACTGCTATCATGTCACCCCTCGTCCTTCTCTTCATTAAACTAGACATACCCAATTCCAGCAACTGTTCTTTATATGCTTTAGCCTCCAAGTCCCCTAATCATCTTTGTTGCTCTTCTCTGTACTCTTTCTAGAGTCTCAGCATCTTTTTTACATCGTGGTGACCAAAACTGGATGCAGTATTCCAAGTCTTACAGAAGACCAAGAGGATGGGGGCAAACCTCATCTTGAGGAACTGAAAATAATTTTCACCTGGATCCTGCCAGCTGGAATTCCTTGGCTGATGGGATCTGTAACACCCCACCTTCTGGTGAAACAGGTGGGATGATCTAATCCTGTGGGGGGAGAAGATTCCTCAGGTAGTCCAGATCCGTGTCATGAATTGGTTTAAAGGTGATAACCAACACCTTAAATTGGACCCAGAAGAAGAACAGCAATCAATGCCGTTCATGCAACGGGGGAGTTACATGGGCTACCCTGGGGGGGGGGGATTCGTAGAACTATCCAAGCAGCTGTATTTTGCGCCAGCTGTTACTTCCAAATGCTCTTCAAGGATAGCCCCATGTAGAGCACTTTGCAGTAGTTCTAACGCGAGATGACTAGGGGACGAGATAAGCACAGGGACTCACAATCCAGGAAACGGTTGGATAGTTGTATAGTTATGTAAAAGTAAAACTCATCAAATTCAGTAGAAAAGACCAACATTTTGCAGAAGTTGGTTTCACACACAAACTGCACAGTCATTCAGTAATTGGGTTTGTTTTATTTTGGATTAGCACGTCCCATGTACCTAGCCACCATGGTTTGTAAATGATGGTTTATGACTTAGCATACGATACAAACCTAGCCTGTTGTTTATTTAGGAAACTAATTAACAAGGTGGTTTTTACAATTCCTTTCCTGGAATACTGGCTTGTTTGCTCATGTGTATGTTACAGCTGTTCACCAATTACTTGGAAATGATTTACAGTAGTTATATGCTAAAAACAGGTTAATGACTGGGGAAAAAAGTCAGCAGAAAGGAATGGATTGTTAAAACTGTCTGAAACATAGTAGACCAGAAATGATTATATAGGAGAGGTGCCATAATTGATTTCCTGCTTGCTTATTCTCCAAAACCATTTACAAATACTTATTTTTAAATTCTTATTTGTTTTCAAAAATCGGTGCTGATCTAGAATTTTATAATTCATGCTTCCTGCTG
>NW_015390371.1:21971-31364 GCF_001527695.2 Protobothrops mucrosquamatus | reverse complement strand
GAGCCAGCATGGCTCAGCTTGGAAACCTCTCCCTTTCCCCTCAGCATGGCTGGCTCAGGAATTCTGGGAGTTGAAGTCCACGAGTCATAAAAGAGCCAAGGTTGCCTACCCCTGGCCTAGCTGGTGGCACAACATCCCTTAAATCACGCATGCTGGGATTTTTGTTTTTGCACAAGAGAAGAAACAGATGTTCTTTGACACAATGAGAAAAAAAAAGGGTTTTCTCTGGTTCTCAGTGTTGCAAATGAAGGTATAGCAGATCCGTTTATATCTCTGGGAAACACTGCATGCAGAAATAATTGGCAATTTATAAACGCGGTCTAAATAATATAATAATAACCGTACCCTGATCTTGCATTACCTTAACTGGAGAGGTCTCGTACTGTAACTCCAATGCTTTGGTTGCTGAGTTGACTAACAGTTTGCTTCCAAGGCAGTTCAAACAAAACTCCATTCAGATACCCACAAGATTATTTTTCTTGGTCCATCTTGATGTGTCTGGGGAGAGGATTTCCAGGAACCCACCCTATGGAAGTTGTAGGAGTTGGGGATCCAACCACAAACTTTGTTTTACTACCCCCATGCTTTAGAGCAGGGGTGTCAAACTGCCGGCCTGCGGGCTGGACGTGTCATCCAGAAGCCTCTCCCACCCCATTGCCGGCAATGGAAAAACCGTCCCGATATGTTGTGTGACGTCACGTGACGTCACGAGTTTGACATGTCTGCTTTGGAGTACCTTCTTTTCTAAGTTTCCTTATCTCATTAACCTTTTGACCTTTCCCAAGGCCTATTTATTTTACAGAGTATATGGGTGTTAATAGTGGTAGGGTTGTTTAATGGATTGGTTTTATTATTTGATTTGTATTTAGATTCTTCCTTCATCCCTCCCTCCCTCCTTTCCTTTTCCCTTTCCTTTCCCTTGCACTTTCCTTTCTGTTCTCCTTTCCCCTTCTTTTAATAATAATAATAATAATAATAAAGTTGGAAGGGACCTTGGAGGTCATCTAGTCCAACCCCCTGCTCAGGCAGCAAACCCTATACCATTTCAGACAAATGGCTGTCCAGTCTCTTCTTAAAAACTTCCAGTGTTGGAGCATTCACCGCTTCTGGAGGCAGGTTGTTCCACTGGTTAATTGTTCTCGCTGTCAGGAAGTTTCTCCTTAGTTCTAGGTTGCTTCTCTCCTTGGTTAGTTTCCATCCGTTGCTTCTTGTCCTGCCTTCAGACGCTTTGGAGAATAGCTTGACTCCCTCTTCTTTGTGGCAGCCCCTGAGATATTGGAAGACTGCTATCATGTCCCTCCTCGTCCTTCTCTTCATTAAACTAGACATACCCAATTCCAGCAACTGTTCCTTATATGTTTTAACCTCCAGTCCCCTAATCATCTTTGTTGCTCTTCTCTGTACTCTTTCTAGAGTCTCAGCATCTTTTTTACATCATGGTGACCAAAACTGGATGCAGTATTCCAAGTGTGGCCTCACCAAGGCATTGTAGAGTGGTATTAATCTCCTTCCTTCCCCCTTCCTTCCCCTCTCACTTCTCCCTTTCCTTTCCTTTCCTTTCCTTTCCTTTCCTGCCACTACAACTCTAGGTGTTTATGCTACATACAGCAGTACCTTCAAACAATACATATCACTTAAAATCAGATCAATAAAACCACAGCATTTTCAACTATCTACCATATTTAAGCCAAAATTTGATAAAGTGGCAGTGTCACAGTAGGGCAGTATCCCATCCATCAGGGCATTTCCTAAGAGTATTATTATATGCTAACACACAGCTCCTCATTTCTATCACCCCAAATGATCTTCAGATCAATCAGTTTTCAACAGCTTCCTAAAGGTCAGCAGAGACCTCTTTACTTCTTCTTCTTGTGCCATATCCGTTATCGGACGTTGGTGATCATGTTGGCGATCCTGTTTTCATCAGCAGCCGCACGAAAAAGTACTGCTGAGTTTTGTCCAAACCAGTCCCTTAGATTTTGAAGCCACGATGTTCTTCTTCTGCCTGGACCTCGTTTGCCTTCAATCTTTCCCTGGAGGATTAAATAGAGTATGCTGTATTTTCCTGGGTGTCGCATCATATGTCCGAAATATTCTAACTTTCATTTTTTAATTGTTTTGATGATTTCCCTTGGCTTTCCCAGGCGGCTTATCACCTCCTCATTTCTTTACCTCATTTCTTTACCTCTGGCAAAATCTATTCTATAGGTAGGACAGGGGTAGGCAACCTTGGCTCTTTTATGACTCGTGGACTTCAACTCCCAGAATTCCTGAGCCAGCATGGCTCAGCTTGGAAACCTCTCCCTTTCCCCTCAGCATGGCTGGCTCAGGAATTCTGGGAGTTGAAGTCCACGAGTCATAAAAGAGCCAAGGTTGCCTACACCTGAGGTAGGACATTGCTGCAGAAAATTGTACAGAATTGTAAAATGACCTGACTAGTGTATGCAGTTTTGGATGAATTATAATCTTAGGAGTGAAACTTGACAAAAGAAGAGGTCTACCTTTCAAAGCCAAAGCAACGCAAGATAAAGGCTAGATTGCACTTGTCCCAAATGTGCTTTTTCAAAAGGCAACTGGACTTCGTCTTTCCTTGAAGATGTTTTGCTTCTCATTCAAGAAGCTTCTTCAGTTCTTCAGAGCCGAAGAAGCTTCTTCGAATGAGAAGCGAATTCTGGGAGTTGAAGTCCACGAGTCATAAAAGAGCCAAGGTTGCCTACCCCTGCCATAAGGCAAAGAATTCCTGGCTGGGTTTGAAATCTACAAGTCATAAAAGGGCCATAGTTCCCCACCCCTGCCATAAGGGAAAGGAATATCAAAGGAGATCACTGAATTTGGCAGTTTTGATCCCTCTAGTGCAGGGGTCTTCAAACTTGGCCCATTTATGACTGGTGGACTTCAACTCCCAGAATTCCTTATCTTATCTTATCTTATCATCTTATCTTATCTTATCTTATCTTATCTTATCTTATCTTATCTTATCTTATCT
The DNA here is from genome assembly GCF_001527695.2 of Protobothrops mucrosquamatus. Lineage (NCBI taxonomy): Eukaryota > Metazoa > Chordata > Lepidosauria > Squamata > Viperidae > Protobothrops > Protobothrops mucrosquamatus. The sequence goes on along the minus strand of NW_015390371.1, from coordinate 28,378 downwards.
TATCTTATCTCATCTCATCTCATCTCATCTCATCTCATCTCATCTCATCTCATCTCATCTCATCTCATCTCATCTCATCTCATCTCATCTCATCTCAGCTCATCTCATCTCAGCTTATATCTCATCTCATCTCATCTCATCTCATCTCACCATCATCTTATCTTATCTTATCTTATCTTATCTTATCTTATCTTATCTTATCTTATCTTATCTTATCTTATCTTATCTTATCTTATCTTATCTTATCTTATCTTATCTTATCTTATCTTAAGGATGGGAGCTAATTCAGAATTCAAAAACAGAATGGGGACAGTTAGGGAGGCATTTCCCAGGATTACCTCTTATGAAAATGTTTAGTTTGGAAAAGCAAAATGTGTTGCTTTTGTTTTATTTATTTTTAAATTAAAGAACAGGCAAACACACTGCATCCTTAGTCTAAAGATACAAAACGTACTGCCTGAGTGTGAGATTGAATATAAAAACAGGATCACATCGCTGAGACTAAGAAGCTGTATTAAACTACAGAGCCATCCGAAACAGCTCCTCCCACCCTTACACACACAACGCCTGCCAAATCTAGATATTTTTTTTTAAAAAAAAAAGCAACCTAAAATTACAGAGAAATTACAGTAATTATCCAGACCCCCATTTCAGTTGCCTGACATATGTCACTCGTGTGGTAAAAATTTTAATGCTTAACTTTGATTGCTTAACACAAATCAGCAAGATGCGTTTCTTTAAAAGTCGAGGCTTAAAAGCTGCATAATAAATTAACACTTTCGAAATTTTGGAAAAAGTTTTTTTTTTTTTTAAAGGTAGTTTCAGATGCGGGCAAGATGTTGTTTCCCACCAAAGTTGTAATTCCTTTGGGAAGGATGGATGCGAGAGAAAAAAGGCAGGTTTTTTTGTTTTTTTGTGTGAATATCTACTTTGCGATTGATTCGGTCATAGCTAGCCATAGTTGCTTTCTGCTGTCTTGCCTGCAGATGTACAGGTAGTCCTCAACTTAGGACCACAACTGAGCCTAAAAATTCTGTTGTTAAGTGAGACATTATAAGCGATTTTTGCCCCAGTTTTTTTTTTGAGCCAGTTGTTACATTAGTAATATGGTTGTTCATTATAATCTTTATTGATTAGTAATGGATGAAAACATATCAAGGAGAGAAGCAACCTAGAACTAAGGAGGAATTTCCTGATGGAACAATTAACCAGTGGAACAACCTGCCTCCAGAAGCTGTAAATGCTCCAACACTGGAAGTTTTTAAGAGGAGACTGGACAGCCATTTGTCTGAAATGGTATAGGGTTTCCTGCCTGAGCAGGGGGTTGGACTAGATGACCTCCAAGGTCCCTTCCAACTTTATTATTATTATTATTATTATTATTATTATTATTATTATTATTGTTGTTGTTGTTGTTGTTGTTGTTGTTGTTGTTATTATTATTATGCATTAGGGTTTCACCCTCATAATTCCTTATAGCATTTCTTCGGTGGGGTGGCTCATTTGTTAAACTGATACGGGTAACAATTTTCTTTAACTTTGAGTACTTAAAATGGGGAAATTCTCAGCAGAACTAAGTTCAATTTGTTTGGTTATCCTAATTTAACCCCTAAAGCAAGGGACACCAACCAGCAACTGCTTTATTTGAATAATGGAGAATGTGTTTAGCTTCCACTGACCTATTGCAATGACCTTTCAGATTCTCTGCTCACTTTGGGCTTTAGCCACAAGTGTTTACATTCTTGGCTGTTCCAGAGCTGGAGGACAAGATGTTTGTTCTCCTGCTCTAGCCAAGGAGGGCTCTTCAGTTGTGTTTAGACCACAACTTGGCCCTCTAGTTGATTACAGGATCTGCAGCCCAAGACTTTTGTAGGGTACCAGGTTGGAGAAAATAGGGAAACCGTAAAGGTAAGCTATTGTACACACAACGATGTTCTTGGGACTTTTGACCATCTTTGGCCAAGCAAAGGACCGAAGTATCAATTCTCTTCTGTACTTTCTGCTAGGTTGCATGAAATCAAAACAGATATTGCTCCCCTCTTCCCCCCCCCCCCCAATGAATCCTCTGGGGCCTGGAGAAGCTCAGCTTTTGGCCAAAACAAATAACCTCTAGAACTGTGTCCTTGAATCTTTTCCATAGCTGTAGGGAAGGATCATGAGTTCGCATAGTTCTTTGCAGTCCATGAGAATTAATTGGTATGAATAGAACAATTGGCAACAGTGCTGAGAAAATGCCTGAGGTCAGTTGTCCCCTGGCAAGGATCGGCAGCCCGGGTCTATTCAGCACTGAGGGAAGGTTCTGTAAGATGATGGGACCTAAGGCCCCAATTAAAGCTCCACATTGTGGCCTCCCCAAAGGGCGGATTGACTTGGGGCTAATAGAAAGGGCAAATAAGATGGCTAAATGGACATACGCCTCTAATGAAAAGAGGGAATTACTGCAGGTGTAAGGCTGTTGTTAGTTCAGGGCATATAGGATGCTCTGCCGGCAGTTCTCCTACATGTGTAAAATTGATTCATTAATCACTCTTGTCTGAAGGAAATCTCTGAGCAATTGTACCAATTTGTTAGCAGAGCTCCTCCAGATCCAGGCCAGCTTGTTCCATTTCGTCCACAACGTTAGGGTCAACTTAAGGTTGGAAAATGTTTCCATCATCAGCTGGAAGGAAGGAAGGAAGGAAGGAAGGAAGGAAGGAAGCTTCTCTCATAAAGGAACTGTCTCAGGAAGCTGATGAAAATCAAGCAGCCAACTGATGCTGGAGCCCCAAATTGGATATGATTAAGAAAAGGGAATCAAAATGATCCAATCTGGTCCCCTTCAGATGTGTTGAAGTCCCAATTCTACTCTGCCTTTTTATGGCCAGTGGTAACCTAATGATCTGGGGATGACAGTTCTTCACATTTAAAGCTTAACAAGTTTGAATAGGTTGGCCTAGCTTAATATCACTCTAGCTGTTCCCAAAAAAATAATTCAATAATGTATTTGATTCTGTCCATCTGTTTTACCCATTTAGTTATCTTCCCCCTCAACTTTGTCCATTGTAATTATTTTGTTCTTGAGACCATCATTTTATTTCGCTTGCCTATATGATCATTGCTGATCAGTGCTTTAAGAGCAGGGCTCTCCAAACTTGGCAACTTTAAGATTTGTGGACTTCACCTCGCAGAATTCCTCAGCCAGCCACGTTGGCTGGGGGAATTCTGGCAGTTGAAGCCTACAAGTCTTAAAGTTGCAAGGTTTGGAGTTCCCAGCTTTAGAGGAACAATCACTTTTTATTTGATCCAAGATTGGAAGTCTTAACCTGGCATTCTTAATCTCATTTTCCAGAGCCACAATTTTAAAGCATCTGTCTTTCTATCGCTCTTTTTCAACACTTTTCAAAGAGTGCAGAGAAGAGCAACAAAGGTGATTAGGGCACTGAAGGCTGAAACATGACAAAACAGTTGCAGGAATTAGGTATGTCTAGTTTAGTGCAAAGAAGGACTAGGGGTCACATGATAGCAGTCTTCCAACATCTAAGGAGCTGCCACAAAGAAGAGGGAGTCAAGCTATTCTCCAAAGCACCTGAAAGCAGGATAAGAAGAATGGATCGAAACTAATCAAGGAGAGAAGCAACCTAGAATTAAGGAGAAATTTCCTGACTGTTAGAACAATTAATCAGTGGAATAGTTTGGCTCCAGAAATTGTGGGTGCTTCCTCACTGGAGGTTTTTAAGAAGAGGCTGGACAACCATTTATTTGAAATGTTCTAGAGTCTCCTGCCTGAGCAGGGGTTGGACTAGAAGACCTTCAAGGTCTCTTCCAACGCTGTTATTCTGTTAATCTGTTACTGTATACCAGGGGTGTCAAACTGCCGCCCCGTGGGCCAGACGTGTCACGTGGAAGCCGCGACCACCCCATTGCCAGCAATGGCAAAACCGGTCCGATACGTTGCGCGACGTCATGTGACGTCGCGAGTTTGACATGCCTGCTGTATACTTTCACAACTATACGTTACCATTGGAAAATCCATTGTTCTGAATGTTAAAAGAACCCCAGGCCAAAGTAATGGAGAAATATTTTCCATTTTTTTTTAAAAAAGCAAGCAAGCCATAATATGAGGGCACTTCCTAAATTTTTAATTTCTAATTTTCCAGGCTGTTTTGAAATTATGGAAATTGTACATCCAATATATCTGAAGGATCTTAGGATGGAAAAAAAAACTTATCTTAAGGTACATTTCATTTCAGTTCTGCTGCATTGGGAAATTCCAGGAAATGGTTTATTATCCCTATGCTTAGATAAATGCTTAGAGAAATTGCCCATCACTTCAGCTGACAATACCCATTCAGCTGAAAAATGCCAGAGGTGAATTACAGAGAGCGATTAAAAAGGGAGTCTGGAAGTTGTGAGCATCATTTTGCTTTTTGTCCTTATTCTTTGTTATAAATAGGTCATTTATTAGCTAAGTGTATGAGGCTAAAATGGCATGGGTAAGTTCTGGTTGAGGATATTGTAGGAACTAGGCCAGGGGTAGGCAACCTTGGCTCTTTTACGACTCGTGGACTTCAACTCCCAGAATTCCTGAGCCAGCATGGCTCAGCTTGGAAACCTCTCCCTTTCCCCTCAGCATGGCTGGCTCAGGAATTCTGGGAGTTGAAGTCCACGAGTCATAAAAGAGCCAAGGTGGCCTATTCCTGAACTAGGCCATTACTTTGTTTGGAATGCAAATCCAGCAACTGTGTTAAGGAACTTGGTTTTAGAGTTTAGCATCTAGGATGAATTATTGATCCAGTAGCTCTTAGGAGATGATTATTTGTGGGAACACCCACAACAGAATTTAGAGTCTTATATATTTTTTGAAACTAACATTTCATTTAAGCCAGGGGTGGCAACTTTAAGATTTGTGGACTTCAACTCCCAGAATTCCACAGCCAGCATTCTGGGAGTTAAAAGTCTACAAGTCTTAACGTTGCCAAATTTGGGCACCCTCGTTTAAGCATAAACTTTTGTGAGGTACAGGTCACTTCATAAGATAAAAATAATATAACTATTAATTTCAAAAGGTATTCCAGGCTCTCAGTGTTGGTGACAACAGTTTAACATGAATCTCTTCCTACAATGCAAATAATAATAATAATAATAATAATAATAATAATAATAATAATAATAATAATAATAATAATAATAATAATAATAATAATAATAATAATAATAATAATAAAAAAAAAGTTGGAAGGGACATTGGAGGTCATTTAGTCCAACCCCCTGCTCAGGCAGGAAACCCTATACCAGGGGTAGGCAACCTTGGCTCTTTTATGAGAGCTGGCTCAGAAATTCTGGGAGTTGAAGTCCACGAGTCATAAAAGAGCCAAGGTTGCCTACCCCTGCCCTATACCATTTCGGACAAATGGCTGTCCAATCTTTTCTTAAAAACGTCCAGTGTTGGAGCATTCACTGAGGCAGGTTGTTCCACTGGTTAATCGTTCTAACTGTCAGGAAGTTTCTCCTTAGTTCTAGGTTGCTTCTCTCCTTGATTAGTTTCCATCCATTGCTTCTTGTCCTGCCTTCAGGTGCTTTGGAGAATAGCTTGACTCCCTCTTCTTTGGGGCAGCCCCTGCGATATTGGAACATTGCTATCATGTCACCCCTCATCCTTCTCTTCATTAAACTAGACAGACCCAAATGCACCCAAAATCACCCAAGAAGTGAATATATATTGGCATAAAATTTGCAAGGGCTGATTTGTAGATAGATACACATTCTGAAACAGTGGCTGCAGAGCAGAGGCCCCCAACCTTTTGAGCACCAGGGACCGGTTGGGTGGAGAGAGGTTTTTCCACGGCCTGGAGGGTGCGTGGTTTTGTGTGCTGCCTGCATCCTCCAGATGGGGCTTTGCTTGTTTGTGCAGACCGGTTGCTGGCATGCCGCGGCCCGGTACTAGTCCACGGACCGGGGGTTGGGCCCCCCTGCTGTAGAGTACATCTCTAGTGGAGAAGATTGAGAAGAGGTGTGGTTGTTTAATTTACTATCTGTGGGGTCCTTGGTTGCTTTCTGAGCTTGATGGTGCTCTTGCAGGCATCTCATTACCAAACTAGGTAACATCATCCATGCAGTTTCATTAGTTTGGTAATGAAACATCTGCAAGAACATCACCAAGCTCAGAGAGCACCAAGGATCCCACAGTTCAACCCTGAGCTACAAATATCGATAATTTGCTATCTGTTGATATGGATCAGGGGTCTTCAAACTTGGCCCTTTTATGACTTGTGGACTTCAAGTCATAAAAGTCCACAAGTCATAAAAGGACCAAGTTTGAAGACCCCTGATATGGTTGGATGTGCTTCCCTGTCTCATGCTTCTAATGGGCTTCTCTAGGTAGCTTGGGATGCCTTTTAAATGGAGGTGCTTTAAGATAGAGCTGGGGA
>NW_015390371.1:3628-21030 GCF_001527695.2 Protobothrops mucrosquamatus | reverse complement strand
TTGTTTTCATAGAAAATAGAACAATAGAGTTGGAAGGGACCTTGGAGATCTTCTAGTCCACCCCCCCTGCTTGAGCAGGAGACCCCATGGTTGTCCAGTCTCTTTTTGAAAGCTTTCCAATCCAGAATAGATTTAGAATGCTTAGAAAAAGATCATGCTGTACTTTCAGAAAGCTGCTATTGATCTCAGTGAGAGCAGCGTTCCCCAAACTTGGTGCTTACAAACATTTTGGTTTACAAGTTCCATCATATCCTGGCAATAAAGCCAGTAGTCAGATAGTATGAAAGTACAAATCTGGAGGGGATCTAGACTGTACAAAGCTGATATCAACAATATCTAACTAGAGGATTCAGTTATTTGATTTAACACACAACATACCTAATGCTAATGTTTTAACCTGTAGACCAGTGATGGCGAAGCTTTTAGAGACCGAGTGCCCAAATTGCAACCCAAAACCCACTTATGTACTGTATCATTCGGTGCCAGGTGGGTGTGGCCCATTGGGTGGGTGTGGCCCATTGAGTGGGCGTGGCCCATTGGGTGGGCATGGCTGCAGTGGTAACCGCAGACTGGGTGGGACTAAAAAGTTCAATCAATCAATTCCAACTTTGCGAGATCTTTTTTCCCCCCCGCAAGAAGTTGAAATTGATTGATTGATTGAACCTTTTTCTTTTTTGCACACGGCGGCGGAGGCCTAAAGCGAAAAGGTTTTATAAAACCCAGCTGAAGGCCTAGGACTGGGGCGATGGCATGCGTGCCCATAGAGAGGGCTCTGCGTGCCACCTGTGGCACGTGTGCCATAGGTTTGCCACCACGGCTGTAGACGATTATACTTTAGATCAGTGTTTCTCAGTCTTGGCAAGTTCAAAATGGGTGGACTTCAACTCCCTGGATTCCCCAGCCAACTATGCTGGTTAGGGAATTCTGGGAGTTGAAGTCCACACATCATAAACTGACCAAGTTTGAGAAGCTTTCCCATTAGTTGATTGCTCTCACCATTAGGAAATTCCTCCTTAGTTCCAGGTTGCTTCTCTCCTTGATTAGTTTCCATCCGCTGTTTCTTGTCCTGCCTTTTGGTGCTTTGGGAAATAGTTTGACCCCCCCCCTCATCTTTGTGGGAGCCCCTCAAATATTGGAACACTGCTATGATGTCTCCCCTACCCCCTTTGTTTCATTAGACTAGACATACCCAATTCCTGCAACTGTTCTTCGTATGTTTTAGCCTCCTGTCCCCTGATCATCTTTGTTGCTCTTCTCTGCACTCTTTCCAGAATCTCAACATCTTTTTTGTATCGTGGTGGTCAGAACTGGATGCAGCATTTCAAGTGTGGTCTTACTAAGGCTTTGTAAAGCAATACTAGAACTTCATGTGATCTTGATTCTACCTGTCTATTAATGCAGCCTAGGATTGCCGTTGGCTTTTTTTGGCTTTTCCCCCTGTTCTTTCAGAATTGTAACCTTGATATTTTATCACTGTAAGGGAGTGTTACTATCAGATACTGGTTCTAGAAAAGAAAGAGTTCATCCCACTTCCCAGGGGTGGAGAAAGAACACCCTGTGACGAACAGAATTTCCGAAGCCAACATATTTGGCCAGATGTTTTTGTGCTCGGGAGACTCGGGGAGATTTTTGGAGGCAGAAACAGGGAAATTTCTGGTATCTGTTTAACTTAAAAGTATTCCCTCTGAAGACTTGCATTTTGATAGACTCAAAATAGATCTGTTTTCTCCCTCATATGTAAAGTTTGGGCTGATACTTTTATGTGTGGTCATCAATGTGCTGGATAAAAGCCAGTGCAGTCTTCCAGGTCAGGGGTATGCAACCGTGTCAACTTTAAGACTTGTGGACTTCAGCTCCCAGAATTCCTCAGCCACCATGGCTCAGCTTGGAAACCTCTCCCTTTCCCCTCAGCATGGCTGGCTCAGGAATTCTGGGAGTTGAAGTCCATGAGTCATAAAAGAGCCAAGGTGGCCTACCCCTGCCTTATGGGATGAATTCAGCAAAAGATCTGGTGCCTATAAAAACTCATTTATTTCTCTAGTGGACTTAATTCTGAGATGTTGGGTAAAACCGTTTAACTCGTCTTGGAGTACTTCATGTCTCCCTTAACAGAACCGAGTCATCAACGTATCTTCTACTAACTATTCAGTACGGTCGTACCCTGTATACGACTGACCGACTCATTGACCGCACTTAGTATACGGACCACCCAAAAAAAAAAGGCGAGTCCACGTAAACCCTTTTCTTCTTGTTAAAAAAGGGGAATCAAGCTATCACCTAAAAAATAATTTATGGGCTTGTTTATTCATCCGCTAAAAATTTCAGGGTGTGCTTAATTGGACAGGTTCTGCAAGGCAATTTCTTAATGATGTACCAGAAATGCTTTGGCTTTCTTGTGAGTTATATATGCAGTCTGAAATAATGAGCTGAATGAAATGTTCAAATCGCAAAACATACAGATAAATTGAGAGGGAATCGCCATCAATCCCATTTTAAACCCCTAGATGTGAGAAGAGATGGTTTTTTTCAGAGCAAGTCTTGAGCAGTGGAATTTCACAGCTAAAACTGAGATCTCTAGCTAAGTTGGTCCATTATTCAAGTTCTCCAGGAATGGTCCTTTGACTCCTTCCAGGATTGGTTCAGCAAGGTTGAAGGCTAAAACATATGAAGAACAGTTGCAGGAATTGGATATGTCTAGTCGGAGAAGAGCAACTAAGATGATCAAAGGCCTGGAGACTAAAACATACGAAGAACTTGGGTTTGGCTAGTCTAAAGAAAAGAAGAAATAGGAGAGACATGATAGCATGTCTCCAGTATCTGAGGGGCTGCCACAAGGCAGAGAGGGTCAGGTTGTTCACCAGAGCACCAGAGGGAAGGACAAGAAACAATGGTTGGAAACTGATCAATGAGAGAAGCAACCTGGAATTGAGGAGAAACTTTCTGACAGGGAGGACAATCAACCAGTGAAACAGCTTGCCTCCAGAAATCGTGGGCACTCCATCACTGGAGATTTTTAAGAGGAGACTGGACATTCACCTGTCTGAGACAGTATAGGTTCTCCTGCTTCAGCAAGGGGCCGTTCAGAAGACCTCCAAGGTCCCTTCCAGCTTCTATTCTATTCTATTCTATTCTATTCTATTCTATTCTATTCTATTCTATTCTATTCTATATACTATTCCTTATTCTATTCCTTATTCTATTTTCTATTCTATTTTCTATTTTATTCTATTCTACTCTATACTCTACTCTACTCTATTCCATATACTATTCCTTATTCTATTCCTTATTCTATTTTCTATTCTATTCTGCTCTGCTCCGCTCTATTCCACTCCACTCCACTCCACTCCACTCTATTCCGTTCCGTTCCGTTCCATTCCATTCCATTCCATTCCATTCTATTCTATTCTATTCTATTCTATTCTATTCTATTCTATTCTATTCTATTCTATACCTTGGAGGTCTTCTAGCCTAACCCTCTGCTCCAGCAGCAGACCCTACACCATTGCTTAATTGTTCTGACAATTATCCTGATCTTATTCTCATCTCTCTGTTTGTAAACTTCTGTGCAGGATAAAAATGTTGACCAGTTGAACTCAGCAATTTTAAACTGAGAACTTTACCCTCTCTTGTTTCAAGGAGATAGGATGCTATGCCAAAAATAAACAAACCCCAAACCAGCCACACTTAAACTTTTAAAACAGCCCTGACATGTTTGGATGCTCAGCGTGATGTCTTCAGCTTGGTACATCCTGTTCTGGAAGAGCTGTCATCCATTTCCTAAGAGCTCATAGTCTGTGACTGATTTCCCGCAAGGAGGGGCTGCTGAACTGTCCATCGCCTACATAAACAGTCCGAGCAGGGATGGATGCTTTTAAAATAACAATACAGGTAATCCTCGACTTAATGACCCTCATTAAGCCTTGCAAATATAGTCGTAAGTGCATGATGATTGTAAAGTGGATCATCATGTAACCTTTACTGTGCTGGTCATTAAGCGAAAGTCGCACTCATAAAGCAAATAGCATGATTGTTAAGCAGATCCATTGTTTGATAGAAATAGAATAGAATATGAATATGAATATGAATAGAATAGAATAGAATAGAATAGAATAGAATAGAATAGAATATGAATATGAATGGAATATGAATATGAATGGAATGGAATGGAATGGAATAGAATATGAATGGAATAGAATATGAATGGAATGGAATGGAATGGAATAGAATAGAATAGAATATGAATGGAATAGAATATGAATGGAATGGAATGGAATAGAATAGAATAGAATAGAATATGAATGGAATGGAATGGAATAGAATAGAATAGAATATGAATGGAATATGAATATGAATGGAATGGAATACAATAGAATAGAATATGAATATGAATTGGAATGGAATGGAATGGAATATGAATGGAATAGAATAGAATATGAATGGAATGGAATATGAATATGAATATGAATATGAATAGAATAGAATAGAATAGAATAGAATAGAAGCTGGAAGGGACCTTGGAGGTCTTCTAGTCCAACCCCCTGCTCAGGCAGGAAACCCTATACCATTTCGGACAAATGGCTGTCCAGTCTCTTCTTAAAAACTTCCAGTGTTGGAGCATTCACAACTTCTGGAGGCAGGTTGTTCCACTGGTTAATTGTTCTGACTGTCAGGAAGTTTCTCCTTAGTTCTAGGTTGCTTCTCTCTTTGGTTAGTTTCCATCTGATGCTTCTTGTCCTGCCTTCAGGCGCTTTGGAGAATAGCTTGACTGCCTCTTCTTTGGGGCAGCCCCTGAGATATTGAAACACTGCTATCATATCCCCCCTCGTCCTTCTCTTCATAGACATACCCAATTCCAGCAACCGTTCCTTATATGTTTTAGCCTCCAATCCCCTAATCATCTTTGTTGCTCTTCTCTGTACTCTTTCTAGCGTCTCAACATCTTTTTTACATCGTGGCATCATGGCAACCCTTGAGATACTGGAGCACTGCTATCATATTAAAAGCTGGTCTTTTCCAGAAACTGAAAGTAACTGAAACTGAAAGTAAACAACAGAAACTGCTGGTTTCTGACAAAAAGCCATAAATTGTGGTCATGTGACCATGGGGGGGGGGTTATTGCAAATGACCATTCCCATTTTCACTGGCCTCTCACAAGAACGGGAAAGAGCTGATGTTATTAATCTTGAGTGACCATGTGGGTCTGACTTACAACTCCCATCCTTGTGGCCAGTGATCAGAACGTCCCAACTTTAATCTCTGGCCACTTCTAGAAAGGATGGGGTGGAAATTGTTTCTATTGATCTACTTGGCTGATGGACCAATGGTCAGCTATGGTCTGAGAAAGTGTTTGCAATAGTGCCGAATATCTGTAGCTCGGGTGTAGGATGAGGGCGACAGTTCCTTCTCCGAGTTTATGGGTTGGTTTCTGAATGTTTCGTTACCAGACTAGGTAACATCTTCAGTGGAGTTCAGGGGAGGCCGATGGGGAGTCTACAGCCAATATGTTAACAGAATTAGAGCATTGCTTACTTTTTATCTCTGAAATATTATGGGAGCTTACTTTTGACTCATATGAATGACAAATGCATTCCAGAGCATTCCTTGAGTGATGCACAAGGAGCAAAATGAAGCTTTGTTTGGATCACGTATCTGACTGAGTCATCCCCTCCCTGGACAATCAACTCCGTCCTCCCTCAATGATCCAACCAGTCATTCATTTTTAAGTCCTTCCATCTGTTCTAAAGGAGACTTCCTGTCCCTTTCCCATTGCTGCTCTTCTGGTTATGAATGGGAAGAAGAATCTATGATGCAACATGAGTATGACATCATAACAGGCTGTATTACGGGTGGTTGAATTATTCTATCTCTTAGCCATTGCCAGGTCTTGTTATTATCTGCTTTCCCAGCTATTTTTTTTAATGTACTGGCCATGTAGTGCTTTGTCTTCCCATGCCTCCATTCTCTTCTTCATTTGGTCTTTCTTGTAGGCCAGTAAGCCTTCCTGATATACTAATTTCAGTGCATCTTCATCACTGTCCTTCAGATATTCTTCCAAAGCCATTTTTTTCTTCTTCTTCAACCATCTGATATACTTGCAGCATTCCACGCCCACCTATTTGCCTTGGTAGATAAAGTCTGTCAATGTCACTACGTGGATGAAGGGCACGATTCATTGTCATTATTTTTCTGGTCTTCCTATCCATTGCTTTTAGTTCTGCTTGAGTCCAGTCTGCTATTCCAGCTGTGTATCTAATGACTGGAATCAGATACACAGCTGGAATAGTTCCAGTCATTAGATACACAGCTGGAATCGTGGATTGGACTCAAGCAGAACTAAAAGCAATGGATAGGAAGATCAGAAAATAATAATAATAATAATAATAATAATAATAATAATAATAATAATAATAATAATAATAATAATAATAATAATAATAATAATAATAATAATAATAATAATAATTCCAAAGGTAAGGTGCTTTGGAGAATAGGTTGATCCCTCCCTCTTCTTTGCTGGAATCTCTCAAATATTGGAACGATGCTATCATGTCATGTACCGTAATTTGAGCCTAGTCTTTTATGCCTTGTGTGAGAACTGATTTGTTCAGTGGTTCATTTGCTTGATTTCTTGGCTGTCCCAGGAATTCTCATGAGTCTTCTCTAACAACATATTTAAAAAGTGTAAAGCTATGGAGAAAGTAAAGCACAGAGACATGGGTGCAGCTAGGGGCGTGTCGTAAAAATATGAAAAACTATTGGCAGGCACTTTGGCATCTACCTAAAGCTGAAAGCAATTATTTTCCAAGCACAGTTCTCTTTAGCAAGATTTATTGAGAAGAAATGGACGGGGCTACAAGAATTCTGGCAACTCAACTATTTTGGGGACCGATATATCCCAAAGTCTGCTGATATAGACATTTTGTTTGTTGTATATTGCCTTTCTGTGAAGTAGCAAACTGGTTTGTCCCTTCAATGCAGAATTAACATTGGTTATTTATATAATTGTTCCCCAAATCCTTATTAGTCTAGGAATAATCCATTACAAGTACAGTACACCAATTTCTGTGTGCAGGTCTGCAGTGGATTGTGTCATTTCAAAATATAGCGCTGGAGAGAATGGATTTGTTCTGCATTGGGCAAAATTTTCCTTCACGGTTTTCTTCTCATTGTTGGTAAAATCACCTTTGCTGCTTAGCAAAAGTCTTTTGTTCTTAAGACCTGAATTATTGTGGCCTGTGGATTTGTATACCAACCATAAGAGTGGGAATGGCAGAACTTGGAGGCAGAGTTAAAAGAGGGACTAGCTTAGAATCCCTACATAGCCACAAGCGGACGAAGTCCAGCCTTCCTTGAATTTGTTTGACCCGTATCTAACTCCAAACAGGTGCTAGCCATAAATTGAGAAGATTCTTCCGCATAAGCTTTTAGCATTAAATAAGTTTAATTGAACCTTCATGGGTGGGCCAGGTTTTTCACAACTGACAGCAGCATTTCTTTTAGTGGTCCCTAGGCTCCTTGTCTTGCTTGACTTCTCTTTGTTGTTGTTGTTGTTGTTAGTGAAGTCGTGTCCAACCCATCGCGACCCCATGGACATTGTTCCTCCAGGTCTTCCTGTCCTCTACCATCTTCTGGAGTCCATTTAAGCTCACGCCTGCTGCTTCAGTGACTCTATCCAGCCACCTCATTCTCCGTCGTCCCCTTCTTCTATTGCTCTCAATCTTTCCCAGCATTAGGCTCTTCTCCAGTGAGTCCTTCCTTCTCATTAGGTGGCCAAAGTACTTGAGTTTCAACTTCAGGATCTGGCCTTCTAAAGAGCAGTCGGGGTTGATCTCCTCTAGGACTGACCGGTTTGAACGCCTTGCAGTCCAGGGGACTCGCAGGACTTCTCTTTAGCTTCCTTTAATTAAAAAAAGCGAAAGGGAAGCATGTGTTTTATGAAGCAAAACGCCAAGCTTCAGTATAACCTCCATTTCCAAAAATGCTTTTGGCTCTGTTCTAGATTCAGGAAATGGTCTTAAAATCTATATATTTAAAAAGTGACGGCCAATAGCAATTCTGGCTGGTTTGGAAGTGACTACAGATCATTCTTGACTTATGACCAGAACTACTGTTGTAAATCATTTTAACCGTAAGTCGAGGCATCACATGACTGGACCCGAGTTTTCAACATTTTTTGCACGCTGTTGTTAAACAAATGCGGTAATTGTTAAGCGAGCACAGCGATCTGTAAGTGAACACCACAGTCATTCTGTGAATCAGTTCTCCACAATGGGTGGGGTGTTTTTTGTTTGTTTTTTGCCAGAAACTGGAAGTAAATGTCAGAAATTGGCAAAAAAAACCATCATAAATAGTGGTTGTGTGATTGCAGGATGCCGAAAATGGCTGCAAAACCCCTAAAATGTGATCATGTGACTGTGTTTCTGTGTGTGTGCGGCCATCATAACTTTGAAAATGGTTGTTGTAAGTAGCTCTTTTTTGGGGGGGGGGACTATCGTAACCTTGAACAATCATTAAACAACCACTTATAAGTTGAGGATTAGCTATACCTGTCCAGAAAATAAAAGAGACAAAGAACAGCTAAGAGTGGATTAGAGCAGGGGTCCCCTGGTCCCCCGGTCTGTAGACTGGCATTGTAGCATGCCAAAAACTGGTCCGCACAAATAAGCTAAGCCCCATCCATGGGATGCAGGCAGCACGGGAAACCACATCCCCTCTGGTCCCCTCTCTCGATGGAACTGGTGCCTAAAAGGTTGAGGCTGCCAGATTAGAGAACATCTTTGGAAATTGCAGAAGCTTGCCATCTAATATATTGGTATGGCACACTTTCAGTTGTTCAGTGATAGTACTCATAATAGGTGTTAAGTCCGGAGAATAATGGCGAAGGAGGCAATGCATGTTGCTTAACAGAGCTTTATTCTCTCTCACAGCTAACAACCAACAAGAACAGAGGCACGCAGGCCTCTATTTATACCCCCGGATCCCCGGGCAATTCCAACCAATAGCAGGCAGTCTTTTCCCTCCTTGCGCATGTGCGCAAGACCGGCGCCGCTCAGTCTGGTCCCGGGCAGCTTTTGCATCGTCCCGAGCCTGCTTCTGCAGGCTCAGGACACAACAATAGGGTAAACCTATTCTGCAAGTAGATAAATAGGTACCACTTTGGTGTTCCGTTGACCTCGGCATATAGCAGTGATGGCGAACCTTTTAGAGACCGAGTGCCCAAACCGCAACCCAAAACCCACTTATTTATCGCAAAGTGCCAGGGCCGTATCAGCATTGTGGTGCCCTGGGGGGGGCAGGGAGGTGCCTCTGAGTGCCGCCTCTGGCATGCAAAAACCGGGGGGCGCAAAAATGGACCACCATGCTGCAAGGTGCAAAAATGGCTAGCGTCGCGCCATGGGGTGCAGATACAAGGCACTGCACCATGCAAGAACAGGGCAGGGCTAGTGAGTATCACGCAAGCAGTAGCCCTGCCCTATTTGTGTGCTCGTGGCCCCATGTGCGCATACACGCATGTAAAATGCTTCCCCCTCCCTTTTCTTCCAGCCCACCAATCGACAATGGTTGGTGACCTCTGCTCTACCACCTCTACTCGAGCTTGCTAGTTGGCCACTTCGCCTTTGTGCTGGGCGGGGCTCCTGCTCCAGGTGGCGGTGGTGGCCTGATGGACCTGCTGGTGTGGCAGTGGCGGTGGCGCGCGTGCCAACAGAGAGAGCTCTGAGTGCCGCCTCTGGCACACGTGCCATAGGTTCGCCACCACTGGCGTATAGTCATGCTGGCCACATGAACATGGAAGTATCTTTGGACAACTCTGGCTGCCTCAAGTAAGAAATGGGAGATGAGCACCAGTCAGATACGACTGGATAGGGGAAACCTTTACCTTTTTATTCTCCAAAGCACCTGAAGACAGGACAAGAAGTAATAATAATAATAATAATAATAATAATAATAATAATAATAATAATAATAATAATAATAATAATAATAATAATAATAATAATAATAATAATAATAATAATAATAATAATAATAATAAAAAAAAATGATAAAGTTGGAAGGGACCTTGGAGGTCATCTAGTCCAACCCCCTGCTCAGGCAGGAAACCCTATACCATTTCGGACAAATGGCTGTCCGGTTTCTTCTTAAAAACTTTCAGTGTTGGCGCATTCACCACTTCTGGAGGCAGGTAGTTCCACTGGTTAATTGTTCTAACTGTCAGGAAGTTTCTCCTTAGTTCTAGGTTGCTTCTCTCCTTGATTAGTTTCCATCCGTTGCTTCTTGTCCTGCCTTCAGGCGCTTTGGAGAATAGCTTGACTCCCTCTTCTTTGGGGCAGCCCCTGAGATATTGGAATACTGCTATCATGTCCCCCCTCGTCCTTCTCTTCATTAAACTAGACATACCCAATTCCAGCAACCGTTCCTTATATGTTTTAGCCTCCAGTCCCCTAATCATCTTTGTTGCTCTTCTCTGTACTCTTTCTAGAGTCTCAACATCTTTTTTACNCAGTGAGAACAATTAATCAGTGGAACCACGTGCCTTCATCTGTCCAAGCTGCATGTTCTATCAAGGAGAGCCAGCTTGATTTTTATGGCTTACTGGAACAATATAATACATTAAAACAGCCCAGCTTGCTATACTAATGCTCTCTGCTGGAGGTTTGATAAAACGGTCTGCATTAAGCAATGTCAAGATTTGAGGAGGAGGAGGAACAGTCTGAAATATTAGCCTATCAGCTAAGAGAATGGGAGCATGTTATATTCCGTTGAAAATTATTGTTGCTCAGTCCAGTTAAAATGTTCCAAGAAACTTAGCAGATCTTTTCCTGGAGAATGCTGATAGCTTCTGCTAAGGGCTTCAGTTCGAGCTCCCTGTAAAATACTGATTTTTGTACAAATGGCTGTCCTGCTTTCTGTGTTGCTGATCGATTGTTTATTGGAAACTCTTTACTGAACACTAGAATAAAAGACTTTTTTGTCTAAGTATAATAAATCGATTGTTGCAATGTACAAGAATAGGATACGAAGACTAATGTATTGTTGATGCAAATTCACCTTCCAAGTGTGAATCTCCTGCTATTCCTCCACTGTTCCTAATTCCTATTAAAAAAAGCAAAGAATCACACAACAACAACAACAACAACAACAACAATAACAACAACAATAATAATAAAGTTGGAAGGGACCTTGGAGGTCATCTAGTCCAACCCCCTGCTCAGGCAGGAAACCCTATACCATTTCAGACAAATGGCTGTCCAGTTTCTTCTTAAAAACTTCCAGTGTTGGAGCATTCACCGCTTCTGGAGGCAGGTTGTTCCACTGGTT
Organism: Protobothrops mucrosquamatus; assembly: GCF_001527695.2. Classification (NCBI taxonomy): domain Eukaryota; kingdom Metazoa; phylum Chordata; class Lepidosauria; order Squamata; family Viperidae; genus Protobothrops; species Protobothrops mucrosquamatus. Next base: position 9,711 of record NW_015390371.1, on the reverse strand, counting down.
AATTGTACTAACTGTCAGGAAGTTTCTCCTTAGTTCTAGGTTGCTTCTCTCCTTGATTAGTTTTCATCCATTGTTTCTTGTCCTGCCTTCAGGCGCTTTGGAGAATAGTTTGACTCCCTCTTCTTTTTGGCAGCCCCTGAGATATTGGAACACTGTTATCATGTCCCCCCTCGTCCTTCTCTTCATGAATGTGCAACAAAAGGAGTCCTTGCGGATTTTACTTGACTACTCATTGTCGACTCTAAGGGGTTGTGCTCATCTCCATTTCAAGGTCACTGAGCCAGTGCAATGAGAAGACATTTCCATGGCCAGAACTCTTGTTACCTTCCCACCGAAGTGGTACCTATTTATCTACTCGCATTTGCCTGCTTTCGAACTGCTAGATGGGCAGGAGGTGGAGCAGGAACGGGAGCTCACCCCATCACACGGCGCTCGGGTCTCAAACCTGGGGAATCACATGACCCCGGCACACTGCAACTATCATAAATAGGAGTCAGTTTCCAAGCGTCTGAATTTTGATCATGTGATCGTGAGGATATTGCAACGGTCATAACCAAAAAATGGTCATTAGTCGCTTTTTTCAATGAATGGTCACTAAACAAACTGTTGTAAGTTGAGGACTACCTGTAGTTTGTGGTTCACCATGTTGTGAGGCTCTAGACATAGTCTTGGCAGGTTTTATGAACCAGGCAATCGTCTAGAAATACAATATAACTTTCTTGCTTGGACATAATCATATATAGGATATCTTCTTCTTCTTGTGCCATACCCATTATTGGCGATCATATTGGCGATCCTGTTTTTATCAGCAGCCGCACGAAAAAGTGCTGCTGAGTTTTGTCCAAACCAGTCCCTTAGATTTTGAAGCCACAATGTTCTTCTTCTGCCTGGACCTCGTTTGCCTTCAGTCTTTCCCTTGAGGATTAAATGGAGTATACCATATTTTTCTGGGGGTCGCATCACATGTCCAAAATATTCTAACTTTTGTTTTTTAATTGTTTTGATGATTTTCCTTGGCTTTCCCAGGCGGCTTATCACCTCCTCATTTCTGATCTTGTCAACCCAGCTTATACGTAACAGCCGCCTGTAAATCCACATTTCAAATGCTTGTAGTCTCTTCAGGTGGCCTTCTGTCAGAGACCAACTCTCTACTCGATAAAGTAGGATAGAAAAAATATAGCATCTGACAAGCCTGATTTTCAATCTTAGGCTTATGTCGTGACTGCAGAAGACCTTTTTCATTTTGAAGAATGCTGTTCGAGCTTTCTCTATCCTTGTCTTTACTTCAGTGGTCATGTACCAGCTTTCATGTAAATTAGAACCGAGGTGCGTGATCCTTTCCACTTTTTCTAATGATATTCCTTCCAAATTTATTGGTGGTAAATTAACGGGCTGTTTGCTGATGACCATGATCTTGGTTTTTGAGGTGTTAAGCTTCAAGTCGTATTTTTCAGATATTTCTGTGACTCTGTTGATGAGGAGCTGAAGGTCTTCATGTTTACTGGCAAGCAGAACTGTATCGTCAGCATATATAGGGTATACACACAAGATTTACATTGTATTGACCTTGATTTCAGTATGATACATGAACTTCACAATTAAATGAAAGACAGTACACTTTTACAAGCACTGATTATTTATGAGCCAATATGGGTTTTTCTTTCATTTGTTTATTTGACTGTGATCTGTTGAATAAGCTATCACGGCCCAGGCAGAACACTTAAATAGGTAGATTCTTTTATGAGTGATAATTGCAGCAGTATTTTTAGACACAGGAAGATGGAGAAATATTAAAATGCCCACAACTAAGGAGTGGATTGTGAAGATGGCTGTATTAGAAAAGATGGTAAAACTGACCTGTTTTGGTCAAGGACAAAATAATAAATACCTTTTATAAAAGATTGGAAACCTTGTATAGGTTTTTGCTGAAAATGGAAAGAAGTGAATGGTGTTTTCTGGATTTGATGACTGATAACAGATTAAATAAAGGGATGAAGAGATTATTGTACAGTTAAGGAGGGCGGAGGGATAATGAGTTTGTTTGTAACTACTGTAAAGAAAGGCAGAAGTTGCTTCTTTAGTTATCTTTATTTCCTCTTTCTTTAACTTCATTGTTTTCTGCACTTTTTTCCTTTTTCTCTCTTTTCTTTCTGTATTTTTGAACTTGTCTTTTATCTATGCAAACTCTCTCCCTCTCTGTCTCTCTCTTTCTCAGATAGATGATAGATAGATAGATGATAGATAGATAGATAGATAGATAGATAGATAGATAATAGATGGATGGATGGATGGATAGGTGATAGATAGATAGATGATAGATAGATATAGATGGATGGATGGATAGATAGATAGATATAGAGATAGAGATAGGGATGGATGGATGGATAGATAGATAGATAAATGGATAGATGATAGATAATAGATAGATAGATAGATAGATAGATAGATAGATAGATAGACGATAGATAGATAGATAGATAGATAGATAGATAGATAGATAGAAATAGAAGGATAGATAGATAGATAGATAGATAGATAGATAGATAGATAGATAGATAGATAGATAGATAGATAGATAGACAGATAGACAGATAGACAGATAGACAGATAGATTATAGATACAGATACAGATATAGATATATGGATAGATAGATAGATGATAGATAGATAGATAGATAGATAGATAGATAGATAGATGATAGATAGATAGATAGATAGATAGATATAGATATATGGATGGATAGATGATAGATGGACAGATGATGGATAGATAGGTAAGATAGATAGATAGATAGATAGATAGATAGATAGATAGATAGATAGATAGATAGATAGATAGATAGATAGATAGATAGATGCACACACACATGCACATGTACATACATACATACATACATACATACATAAATACATCAGACCACACATACACACAACCAAGTAGTGGTTAATGTCTATAGAGATTCTCAGTCATCCATGTCATTGTTGTCCCAAAGGTGCTTTTTCAGGAGGCAACTGGACTTTCTTGTTTTACTTTGAAGACGTTTCGCTTCTCATCCAAGAAGCTTCTTCAGCTCTGAAGAAGCTTTTTGGATGAGAAGCAAAACATCTTCAAAGAAAAACAAAGTCCAGTTGCCTCTTGAAAAAGCACCTTTGGGATAAGTAGTGGTCAGTTGTTCACGTTCAAGCATTCAGCCAAGAAAAAAAACAAACATCTTGCGACTTAGTGAGAAGAGTGAGCCTACCCACTAAAACGTAGCGTTGCATGAGAACTAGACAACAATAGTGGTTAAAGGCCTTGGACTAGGAACCCAGAGATTGTGAGTTCTAGTCCCACTTCAGACGTGAAACCTGCTGGATGACTTTGAGCCAGAAGAAGGCAAGGGCAAAGGATTTCTGAAAATGCTGCCAGAAAACTGGAGGGACTTGTCCCTAGGGTCACCAGAACTGATTCACAAGGATCCACATAGGCACACGTAGACACACAACCCCCTCCCAACAATAGTTTACTTACTCATCTACAGTATGTAGGCTCCCCGAAGCTCTGTCCACCAGCTGAAAAATTCTAACATTTGCATATGAAGACATTTCTGGAAATGGCACACCGATCAAAAATGACCCCTGTCTTGGTCATTACTCAGGGAAGCAATTTCACCAAGTCATAAAGCAAATTTTAATGGCTGCTATCATGGTTGGAAGAAAGAAAGAGTTTCACCTTGATGTTTGGAAAGGAAGAGAATAATTTAGAATGTCTCCTTCCTCGTGTACATTTCAGGGGATAGCTGACAAATATATATCTCTCTCTCTTTCTCTCTCTGTGTGTATATATGTGTGTGTGTGTATGAGAGAGAGAGAGAGAGAAAAAACAATTCTTTCTGACTCTCTCTCTCTCTCTCTCTCTCTGTGTGTGTGTGTGTGTGTGTGTGAGAGAGAGAGAGAGAGAGAGAGAGAGAAAACAGAATTCTTTCTGAAATCCACCTTTGCTCTCTCTAAGAGATGGAAGTTGCAAGTTTATATAACAATCATTGGTTTATTAAAGTCTATTAAACTTTTGCCCATGGGCCAGTTTGCTTTTTGTCTATGTCAGTGATGGTGAACCTTTTAGAGACTGAGTGCCCAAACTGCAACCCAAAACCCACTTAGGTATTGTCGGGTGCCGGGAGGGTGTGGCCCATTGGGTGGGCGTGGCCCATTGGTGGGCGTGGCTGCGATGGTAACGGCAGACTGGGTGGGACTAAAAAGTTCAATCAATCAATTCCAACTTTGCAGAGATCTTTTTTTTTCCCTGCAAGAAGTTGAAATTGATTGATTGATTGAACCTTTTTTTTTTTTTGTACATGGAGGAGGCCTAAAGCAAAAAGGTTTTATAAAAACCAGCTGAAGGCCTAGGACTGGGGCCATGGCATGTGCCCACAGAGAGGGCTCTGCGTGCCACCTATGGCACACGTGCCATAGGTTCGCCACCACGGGTCTATGTCATAACAGATGGAAGGCATTATATAGATATACTAAAAAAAAATAAAAAAAATAAATAATCCTGACCTATAAGCAAAAGTTTAATAGACTCTGGATTTCCCTTATATGCATGCTGTTTTAGCTTATCAAACTATTTTTCCTCACTGGCCAAAAGCAAAATTATTATATTCATTGTTTATATATTTACTGTTGTGTCCTAGAGGTTTCACAATGTCTTTTGTAACTATTGCTAGAGGGAGGGAAAGTATAAAACATCTTCTTGTCACCCTTTTAGAAGAAAAAAACAATATAAAATTTCTCCTTTGCTATTCTCCAAAATCAGCTTCAAAAGCTTATTTGAAATATTATCCAGCACAGGGGTGACTTTTAGAAAACTTTCTTCGGCTGAGCCCGCATTCAATTTAATTTCATTTAAATGTGAAATTAAATATGATAAATAAGGATACTCTTATCACATTAAATTTAATTAAATATGATAAATAGGGGTACTCTTATCACATTAAAAATAAATAACTTTTCCAAGGTTTTGGACAGAACCCAACAGCTAATGATTCTGTTCTGAACATGGCGGTTTGCTGCCCCCCTGTGGCTAATGAGAATCATTTCTTTTTAAAAGGAATCTGTATGAAATAAGAATAAAGCATAACGATGTCCGTGGAGATTCTCAGCCATCCAGGTCATAGTTATCCCAAAGATGCTTTTTCAAGAGGCAACTGGACTTTCTTGTTTTCCTCTGAAGACGTTTCGCTTCTCATCCAAGAAGCTTCTTCAGCTCTGACTGAAAGGTGGGGAATCTTTCCAATAAATCCTTCCATTCCCTACCATCCAGTCGTAGCTGAAGAAGCTTGTTGGGCGAGAAGCGAAACGTTTTCAAAGAAAAATAAGAAAGTCCAGTTGCCTCCTGAAAAAACATCTTTGGGAAAGCATAAAGGATGATTCCGTCTTTTAGTTTCATACTGTGTTCTTCCCTTTCATACATGAAAACCTTAATAGTTCTTTCTAACTAATGAACTGAAACTCAACATTAAGAAAACCAAGATCATGGCATCCGGCCCTCTCAATTCCTGGCAAATAGATGGGGAAGAAATGGAGGTAGTGACAGATTTTATCTTCCTGGGCTCCAAGATCACCACAGATGGGGACTGCAGCCAAGGAATTAAAAGACGCTTGCTCCTGGGGAGGAAAGCTATGGCAAATCTAGACAGTATACTAAAAAGCAGAGACATCACCCTGCCAACAAAAGTACGTATAGTCAAGGCCATGGTTTTCCCAGTTGCAATGTATGGCTGTGAAATTTGGACCATAAGAAAGGCTGAGCGCCAAAGAATTGAGGCCTTTGAACTCTGGTGCTGGAGAAGACTCCTGTGAGTCCCCTGGACTGCAAGGCAATCAAACCGGTCAGTCCTAGAGAAGATCAACCCTGACTGCTCTTTAGAAGGCCAGATCCTGAAGTTGAAACTCAAGTACTTTGGCCACCTAATGAGAAGGAAGGACTCACTGGAGAAGAGCCTAATGCTGGGAAAGATTGAGGGCAAGAGAAGAAGGGGACGACAGAGAATGAGGTGGCTGGATGGAGTCACTGAAGCAGTAGGCGTGAGCTTAAATGGACT
>NW_015390371.1:0-1415 GCF_001527695.2 Protobothrops mucrosquamatus | reverse complement strand
GTCAGGGGTCTTCAAACTCGGCCCTTTTATGACTTGTGGACTTCAACTCCCAGAATTCCTCAGCCAGCCTCCGTTTTGTTTGTTAGATTTAAGACAGGGCTCTTCAAACTCGGCCCTTTTATGACTTGTGGACTTCAACTCCCAGAATTCCTCAGCCAGCCTCCGTTTTGTTTGCTAGATTTAAGACAGCGGTCTTCAAACTCGGCCCTTTTATGTCTTGTGGACTTCAACTCCCAGAATTCCTCGGCCAGCCTCCATTTTGTTTTTTAGATTTAAGACAGGGCTCTTCAAACTCGGCCCTTTTATGACTTGTGGACTTCAACTCCCAGAATTCCTCAGCCAGCCTCCATTTTGTTTTTTAGATTTAAGACAGGGCTCTTCAAACTTGGCCCTTTTATGACTTGTGGACTTCAACTCCCAGAATTCCTCAGCCAGCATTGCTGGCTGAGGAATTCTGGGAGTTGAAGTCCACAAGTCATAAAAGGGCCGAGTTTGAAGACCCCTGGCTTACGACAACCTTAAGCTCAGGATAAAAGCTCTCTCTTTCTCTCTCCTTCTGCCTCAATCCTTTAAGAGAATTGCTGATAGAAAGAACACCTGACAATGTTTCGTTTCCCTCTTCTGTCTCCCTCCAGATTTCTGATAGTGCTGGGATGCTTGATTTTAGCAGTGCTGACCACTTTCGGAGAATACGAAAAAGCTTCGGGATATTGGCTGTTGCTTTTGGTAAGCAGAGGTGGGCTTGTTGCAAGGTTATTGTTGATATACCTGTTCCGCCGTGGTGAATTAAACTTGAAGGAGTTTAATTTATTTTTAATTTGTCAGATTTATGTAGCCACTCATCTCACCCAAAGTGACTCTGGCATACAATAAAACCAAGATATTTTTTTTTGCAAATTCATTAAAACAATAAACCTGGATAAAACAAGAGCATGATAGGGAAGATGTTTACATGCAGTATAACCAGAATTCAGGCTCCTTATATGATCTTGAGGTTTGCTGGAAAAAAACCTCTACATTTAGAGAATAGAATAGAATAGAATAGAATAGAATAGAATAGAATAGAATAGAATAGAATATATGGAATGGAATGGAATAGAACTGGAAGGTACCTTGGAGGTCATCTAGTCCAGCCCCCTGCTCAAGCAGGAGGACCTATACCATCTCAGACATGTGATTGTCTAGTCTCTTTTTAAAAACTTCCAGCGATGGAGCGCCCACAATTTCTGGAGGTAAGCCGTTCCACTGGTTGATTGCCCTCACTGTCAGGAAGTTTCTCCTTAATTCCAGGTTGCTTCTCTCTTTGATCAGCTTCCAACCATTGTTTCTCATCCTTCCCTTTGGTGCTCTGGTGAACAACCTGCCCCCCTCTGCCTTGTGGTAGCTCCTCAGATACTGGAATACTGCTATCATGT
>NW_015390370.1:85963-91321 GCF_001527695.2 Protobothrops mucrosquamatus | reverse complement strand
CCTTTTTTGCCCTGAACAAACAACCTTGTGAGGTGGGTTAGTCTGAGAGAAGACTGATTGGCCCAAAGTCACCCAGCTGGATTTCATGACTAAGCGGGACTAGAACTGACTTTCTCCTGGTGCCTTCACCACTACACAAAATTGGCTCTCTTTATTTATTCTACAAATATTGTCTGTTCTATAGAATGGACTTCTATAGAAAGGCAAGAGGAGAGGGGGCACAAGCTTGTCCCATTTTGTAGCAGCATTGCAACTTTGCCTGCAAGTATATAACAAGAATGACTTGTATCGTGGTATCACATGAATATTTTTTCACACTACTGAAATCTTACTTTGCCGTAGTCTTGTAAAAGGCTGATTTAAAGGCTAACAGCACTTCTAGCTGACCAGTCTTTCTACCTTCCAAGCCTTCTGTCCCAGTACTAAATGCAGCTGAGATCAATTCAGGCCGTTCTCAATTTAAACATGTATTTGTAACATTTCTCTGCATACGCTAGATCAGGTGAAATTGACCAGTTAATCCATTAAACCTGCTATAATCCCATTTGCTATGCAGATGCATCCAGGATGCACTTGCTGGATTACAAAATGTAAAATGTAATCATAAAAACAAAAGCAAGGAAGGAAGGAAAAAAACATTTTCTCTCTCTCCGTTCATATAGGGAAGACTTAAATGAAGAGCTGTATTTTCAACCATTAGCTAAAAATGTAATATAGTAATTCTACAGTGTAAGAGATAAAACAGCAAGTATTACTTAGCAGTAGATCAGTTACAGATAGTCCTCGGCTTATGACCACCATTGAGCCCAAAATTTCTGTTGCTGAGATAGTTGTTAAGTGAGACTTGACCCATTTTACAACCTTTCTTACCACAGTTGTTAAGCGAATCACTGCAGTTGTTAAGTTAGTAACCCAGTTGTTAAGTGAATTTGACATTCCCATTGACTTTGTTGTCAGGTCACAAAGGGGGATCCCATGACCCCGTGACACCGCAACCGTCATAAATATGAGCCAATTGTCAAGTGTCCAAATTTTGATCCCATGGCCACGGGGGATGCTGCAATGGTTGCAAGTGTGAAAACGGTCATAAGTCACTTGTTTCAGTGCCGTTGTAACTTTGAACTGTCATTAAACAAATTGTTGTAAGTTGAGGACTATCTGCATTAGCAAAGCCTGCTTAGAGTCTTAGTTTGCTTGTTTGTTTAGTGTGAGATTGTTTCTCAACTTTGGAGAAAAAACTGACTTGGAAGTTCTCTGTCAGAGAAAATACTAGAGATAGGTTGAGATTTCAGACCCTGGTCATAATACTACATTCTTGGGCTAGGTGGAATCTACTCTTCCATTGAGTCACCATCCTACTCAAGAGACTTTGTCTTTTGGAGTTGTTTCTATTGTTTGATGGCCTATTGGTTCCTCAGGCTCCATCTAGTCTTCCTCTTCAGCCTCTAACTCACAGGTGTCAAACTCGATTGCGTCACGTGACGTATTGTGATGTTTTTTTGCCTTTGCAGAGCTGGGGTGGGCGTGTCCTGCATGTGACGCATCCAGCCCGCGAGCCGCCACTTTTGACACCCCTGCTCTAACTCACAGAATTAAAAGGAAATCTGTAATTGTAAGACATCAATAACAAACAACTGTGTCTTCATCTAGTGCTGCAAGGAAATGGCAATGCCGACACTGGCAGCCTAAGAACGTGGCCATATATAACTAAAGACTTAAGATTTGACAAGCATTATTTGTCGGGCATGAGCAGATGTCTCTGTAGAAGTCAGGTGTTCTGCTCTGCTTCTCTTACCTGTATTCAGTATAGTCAGCTGACGCATTATTCGTCTGTGGGACATAGCAAACGTAGTTCAAAAGCATGCAAATGCAAGTAGATTAATAGGTACCACTTAGATGGGAAAGTAACAGTGTGTGCCTTTGGCATATAGCCATGCTGGCCACATGACCGTAGAAAAAGTCTGCAGGCAATGCTGGCTCCCTCAGCCAAGAAACAGAGATGAGCACCACACTCTAGAATCTGACAGCTGGACAGGGAAACCTTTACCTTTTTAAGTAGCTTTACTTCTTCCCAGTAGACCTTACAAATTGGTGGGTTGGGTCAGCTCTTGTGTGATTCTACAAGATTCAGTTGTCTCATTCCCCACTCTTTAACATTATATGAAGCCTCATGGGACGAGGTATCATCATCTGGGCAGATCCAAAGGTATCATGGAAAACTTGGCCCAATGCCTGAAGGTTGAAGATGCTTGGATGGGATAAAAGAGGTTAACAATCTTGATCCAGAAAATACCTGACACTTGTTTTAACTCCCAATGAAGGAGCAAGTCCATATCTTGGGAAGGCTCCTAGATTCACATCCGGAGCCATGACAAGGGTCGCCGTTGCCATGTTTCAGTTGATGCACAGTTGTGGCTGTGTCTGGGGCAGGAAACTGTAGCCCCCAAGATACGGTCTCATCAATCACAGAGTACCATAATATAATTTACAGAGGGCTGCCTTTGCTCAAAAACTGCAATGGGGGCAAAATACGTCACTCTCTATTCTGCCAGGTATTACACAATCATATTACACTTCAGTGGCTTCCAAAACATTTCTAAGCGAAGTGCTGGTTGTAACCTACAAAGTCCTACATGGATTGACATACAGCTATCTTCAGAACCACTTCCTGCAGGTGGCACCCGCCCATTCTGTCCTACATGGGGGTGCTCATTGTTCCCACAAAAGGTGAAGAGAAGGTTGAGAAGAATGGGGAGCACATGTTTTCTGTGTGCTGGTTCCCAGCCTACAAAACAGCTCGGCTTCAAGAGGACTAGAAACCCACCAGCCTTGGCATCTGAAGGCAGCTAAAATGGAACTTTCGCAGTCTCTTTAAATTATAATCTGTATAGCTGTGTAGACCAGGGATTAGATTAGATTTATTGTTATAATTTAGGATTGCTTGAACTATGAACTGGCTGTTTCAAATCAGAAGACGGAAGGATGAGCTAGGAGACTCTGCTGGTGCAGCACAGAAGGAAGCATTGAGCAGAATTTAATGAGGACTTCAACTGCTTAAAAGAGAGCTTTGCGTTCCCATTTTAATTTTTTGTTCTTAAGGTTAATAGGCAGGCTGACAACTCTGTTAGCGTTTAACCCCGCCCTCACCTGCCCCCCCAAAGGGAAAAGTAGTGTTGGAAAGTCTACTATGTGAGTAACAACATATCATTTAGCACTATTATTGTGCATTTCTTCCAAATGTTATTGTAGGAGACAAAGATCCAAGTTTCCCCTTCAGTTGTTAGATATAATAACATCTTTACATAGTTGTTTAGGGTCTCTTGCTTGAGCAGGGGGGTCAGACTAGAAAACTTCTGAGGTCCCTTTTGACCCTATCATTCTATGTTCTATGTCAGTGGTTCTCAACCTGTGATCTGAGGAGCCCTGGAGAGGGCCGTGATGTGGTCCCAGAGAGTCTGCGAAGGCTTGAAGAAATGTTATGATTTAAATCTTGAGTTATGTATTGGGCATCGGTAGCCATGGTTTGTAACCACAAAAAGTATTTAAAGGGGGGGATCTGTGGTGAAGAGAAGGCTGAGTGCCACTGTTCTATGTTGTTTTCATTGCCTTGGTTTTGTGTGTGTGGGGGGGGGGGGGAAATCAGACATAAAATTCCAAAGCAACCAGTTAAAATTCAAGATTAATCTTAATATCCACCACGCATTCACTTTCGGATAGAACCATATATAAACATTCTGGGGGGGGGAGTCAATACCAGAATAAACTTACACATCACATTTAAGGGCGACTACAGCTTTTCACCTGCCTTCCTAGGTTGCCTTGTGAATGGAAGGCAAAACTGAGGCGAGTTTGAGGTCTTCAGCGCGCTGTGTCCGCATGATTAACAGCTCAGTAGTTTTGATCCCGGCAATAATAAAAGCGTGGAGGAGAACGAGATGATCTCTGCTAAGGCAGCACAAGTTCCAGATAAAAATCCCTGGGGAAACACGGGGCAGAGGGGGATCAGATCCCTGTCACTTTCCAATTGCGGTCACCGCACACCGATTAATTCATTAACGGGCATTGCCTGGAGATGAAGCAAAGCTTGCGAGAGAGCCTGTTGCCTGCCAAGCAGCCAGCTGGCCTTCAATCCTTGTGCCTTCTCCCATCTCCCCCCCCCAACACACACACACACACTCCATTGTCCAGACTTTAAGACCGATTTCTGCCTTGCTGGATTCCAAAGTGAGCCCAGATAGAAATCGGTGGGGCCAATTATAGTTCCAGCGGGAGGAACTTGGCTGCCAATCTGCTCTGCATTCTGCAGGTTCCTGAACCTCTTGCTCAGGATCAGTCAAGAAAAGTTCCCCCATGGCCTGTTGTTTTTTTTCTTTTTCTTTTTCTTTTTCTTTTGCTACAGCAGCCCTCAACTGCCTGAGAGCTCTTCTCTGTTTTCTCTTTTGAGACTCCGGGCTGAGAACATCCAGTAATTTGCTTCCCCTCTCTTAACCATCTTTTAAAGACTCTTAAAGAGAGAGAGAGAGAAAAAGGAACAGTGAAACATTAAAAGGAGAATACTTGTAGCTGAGAGTTGAAACGTGGTGGGGTCCGTGGTTCTCTCTGAGCTTGGTTGTTTTCTTGCAGATGTTTCATTACCCAAACTAGGTAACTGTGCTAGGTAAACAACATCTGTGTTGCAGGAAACAACCAAGCAAGCAAGAAAAAAAAAACCAAGTTCAGAAAGCACCAAGGACCCCTCACTGGAACATTTGATTATCAGCAACTTGCACCCCTGCTTCCTGCATTTTTATCCCCATCACACTCTTCTTTTATTTCATTGGATTCAGTCCTAGTACTGAGTCCCACAAACTGCAACTTTTTTTTCCCCGTGCAAACTATCCCGGTTTAAAATAACCAGATTATCTCGAGGCAGAAAAGTTCCTGTCCTATTTCTGGAAACAGCATATCTGAGCCTTTTAGAGGAACATTAATCCTACAAGTTTAAGCCATTTTAATTTCTATAACTTTCTCCCTTGCAGACACCCAGTCTTTCCATGGCATTGGCTGCCACCAAAGCAACAACAAAATGGGCATCATCCCATTCCCAGCCCTGAAGCATCAGCTACCCCTGGGTGTGCTATACAAACAGCTGCAACTCTGGGAAGTTGGTCCAGGTCTAGGTTTATGTTTATTTAGATTTGTATACCGCCCTATCTCCCTTACGGGACTCAGGGCGGTGAACAGGCGATAATAAAAATCACAATAAATATCTATTCTAAAATCAAATTAAATAAATAAAGGCCTGCTCTAAAATACCCCATATAAAAACCTATACTAAAACCTAATTAAGACTACGCCAGGCCGGCCGCACGAAATAGA
>NW_015390370.1:77995-84592 GCF_001527695.2 Protobothrops mucrosquamatus | reverse complement strand
GGGGGGGGGGGGGGGGGGGGGGGAGAGAAGTACGGAGAAGCGGTATTGGGAGTCCGCGCAGCCCGCAAGTAGATTTCTCTCCGACTGGGAGAAGAACCATTCAGGCTACGAATGAAAGAAAAGTGACGCTTTCCTCGCTTCCCCCCCCCTCCGGTTTATCCCCCTGCGTTTTAAAGCCACCTCTTCTCGCCAGTAACCCTTTGGCCCGGCTGGCGCGCAGAGACCCTCCGACTAAGCTAACAGCAGCGCCTCCTCCTTAGCGTGAAGGATCCCGACCGGGTGAGAACTGGAAGTTCAGTCTTCAAGAACTGGGGGGAGGGGGGGGAGAAAGAGAGAGGGGGGGCGATCATTGCTGCTGCGCGGGAAGGACACGCCTTCCTTCCTTGCCATTTGCCCTCCGAGGTGTTGATTTGATCCAGTTTTGGAGTGTTTTGCTGCGCGCCTTCCTCCCCCCCCTCCCCTCCCTCCCTCCCCGCCTCCCGGGCGCATCCAGGTTGACACACGGTCCTGCTAGGAATGGACGGCGGGAGCTGTGCCACGCGCGTCTCCGGAGGAGGCTGGCTAGAAAGAGGGCGGGCTCGTCCAAACCGTCGGACCTGTTTTTTTCCTCCACCCCACGGCGGTTAAGACCTCCCTCCCTCCCTCCCGCCACCCGGGCGAGGTGCTCGATGCCCCTCTTTCGCCTCGAACTTGCTGCCATCAATAATTCATCGGCTCCCAGCAGTAGCGGCGGCGGCGAGCAAGAGAGCAGCAGCAGCAGCAGCAGCAGCTCCGATAAGAGAGAGCGGGAGGCAGCAGGGCGGGGAGGAAAAAGCTGGTGCGTGAGCCGTGCTTGCCGGCTGCCTGCAGAGAGGAGGCGGCGGTGACAGCGGCGGCCGCTGTGGCGGTAGCAGCCAGAGCAACGGCGGCGGCGCATTCGGAGCTCTCCCTTCTCGCCACAGCCGTCTCCAGCATTATGTTCCCGCAACGCGCGGCGGCCGCCTCGCCGGCAAGGGCCGCCGACGCCGAGGAGGACACGGGAGGATGAGGACAGAAGGGAGGCGAAGGAGGAGGAGGAGGAGGCGCAGGCGGAGGGAGGCGGAGGAGGCGAGGCAGGGAGGAGGAGGAGGAGGAGGCGCAGGCGGCGGAGGAGACGCGGAGGATGAAGTGGAGTGTCCGGGGAGCCTGCGCCGCGCTCTCCAGCTGCCTCCTGCTCGCCTGCGCGCTGAGCGCCGCCGCCGTGGGCCTCAAGTGCTTCTCGCTGGGCTCCGAACTCAAGGGGGAGCCGTTCCGCCTGGGCACAGCAGCCGGCGCCTTCNCCTTTTTTGCCCTGAACAAACAACCTTGTGAGGTGGGTTAGTCTGAGAGAAGACTGATTGGCCCAAAGTCACCCAGCTGGATTTCATGACTAAGCGGGACTAGAACTGACTTTCTCCTGGTGCCTTCACCACTACACAAAATTGGCTCTCTTTATTTATTCTACAAATATTGTCTGTTCTATAGAATGGACTTCTATAGCAAGGCAAGAGGAGAGGGGGCACAAGCTTGTCCCATTTTGTAGCAGCATTGCAACTTTGCCTGCAGGTATATAACAAGAATGACTTGTATCGTGGTATCACATGAATATTTTTTCACACTACTGAAATCTTACTTTGCCGTAGTCTTGTAAAAGGCTGATTTAAAGGCTAACAGCACTTCTAGCTGACCAGTCTTTCTACCTTCCAAGCCTTCTGTCCCAGTACTAAATGCAGCCGAGATCAATTCAGGCCGTTCTCAATTTAAACATGTATTTGTAACATTTCTCTGCATACGCTAGATCAGGTGAAATTGACCAGTTAATCAATTAAACCTGCTATAATCCCATTTGCTATGCAGATGCATCCAGGATGCACTTGCTGGATTACAAAATGTAAAATGTAATCATAAAAACAAAAGCAAGGAAGGAAGGAAAAAAACATTTTCTCTCTCTCCGTTTCAACCATTAGTTAAAAATGTAATATAGTAATTCTACAGTGTAAGGGATAAAACAGCAAGTATTATTTAGCAGTAGATCAGTTACAGATAGTCCTTGGCTTATGACCACCATTGAGCCCAAAATTTCTGTTGCTGAGATAGTTGTTAAGTGAGGCTTGACCCATTTTACAACCTTTCTTACCACAGTTGTTAAGCGAATCACTGCAGTTGTTAAGTTAGTAACCCAGTTGTTAAGTGAATTTGACATTCCCATTGACTTTGTTGTCAGGTCACAAAGGGGGATCCCATGACCCCGGGACACCGCAACCGTCATAAATACGAGCCAATTGTCAAGTATCCAAATTTTGATCCCACGGCCACGGGGGATGCTGCAATGGTTGCAAGTGTGAAAACGGTCATAAGTCACTTGTTTCAGTGCCGTTGTAACTTTGAACTGTCATTAAACAAATTGTTGTAGGTTGAGGACTATCTGCATTAGCAAAGCCTGCTTGGAGTCTTAGTTTGCTTGTTTGTTTAGTGTGAGATTGTTTCTCAACTTTGGAGAAAAAACTGACTTGGAAGTTCTCTGTCAGCGAAAATACTAGAGATAGGTTGAGATTTCAGACCCTGGTCATAATACTATATTCTTGGGCTAGGTGGAATCTACTCTTCCATTGAGTCACCATCCTACTCAAGAGACTTTGTCTTTTGGAGTTGCTTCTATTGTTTGATGGCCTATTGGTTCCCCAGGCTCCATCTAGTCTTCCTCTTCAGCCTCTAACTCATGGGTGTCAAACTCGATTGTGTCACGTGACGTATTATGATGTTTTTTGCCTTTGCAGAGCTGGGGTGTGCGTGTCCTGCATGTGACGCATCCAGCTTGCGAGCCGCCACTTTTGGCACCCCTGCTCTAACTCACAGAATTAAAAGGAAATCTGTAATTGTAAGACATCAATAACAAACAACTGTGTCTTCATCTAGTGCTGCAAGGAAATGGCAATGCCGACACTGGCAGCCTAAGAACGTGGCCATATATAACTAAAGACTTAAGATTTGACAAGCATTATTTGTCAGGCATGAGCAGATGTCTCTGTAGAAGTCAGGTGTTCTGCTCTGCTTCTCTTACCTGTATTCAGTATAGTCAACTGACGCATTATTCGTCTGTGGGACATAGCAAACGTAGTTCAAAAGCATGCAAATGCGAGTAGATTAATAGGTACCACTTAGATGGGAAAGTAACAGTGTGTGCCTTTGGCATATAGCCATGCTGGCCACATGACCGTAGAAAAAGTCTGCAGGCAATGCTGGCTCCCTCAGCCAAGAAACAGAGATGAGCACCGCACTCTAGAATCTGACAGCTGGACAGGGAAACCTTTACCTTTTTAAGTAGCTTTACTTCTTCCCAGTAGACCTTACAAATTGGTGGGTCGGGTCAGCTCTTGTGTGATTCTACAAGATTCAGTTGTCTCATTCCCCACTCTTTAACATTATATGAAGCCTCATGGGACGAGGTATCATCATCTGGGCAGATCCAAAGGTATCATGGAAAACTTGGCCCAATGCCTGAAGGTTGAAGATGCTTGGATGGGATAAAAGAGGTTAACAATCTTGATCCAGAAAATACCTGACACTTGTTTTAACTCCCAATGAAGGAGCAAGTCCATATCTTGGGAAGGCTCCTAGATTCACATCCGGAGGCCATGACAAGGGTCGCCGTTGCCATGTTTCAGTTGATGCACAGTTGCGGCTGTGTCTGGGGCAGGAAACTGTAGCCCCCAAGATACGGTCTCATCAATCACAGAGTACCATAATATAATTTACAGAGGACTGCCTTTGCTCAAAAACTGCAATGGGGGCAAAATACATCACTCTCTATTCTGCCAGGTATTACACAATCATATTACACTTCAGTGGCTTCCAAAACATTTCTAAGCGAAGTGCTGGTTGTAACCTACAAAGTCCTACATGGATTGGCATACAGCTATCTTCAGAACCACTTCCTGCAGGTGGCACCCGCCCATTCTGTCCTACATGGGGGTGCTCATTGTTCCCACAAAAGGTGAAGAGAAGGTTGAGAAGAATGGGGAGCACATGTTTTCTGTGTGCTGGTTCCCAGCCTACAAAACAGCTCGGCTTCAAGAGGACTAGAAACCCACCAGCCTTGGCATCTGAAGGCAGCTAAAATGGAACTTTCGCAGAGTCTCTTTAAATTATAATCTGTATAGCTGTGTAGACCAGGGATTAGATTAGATTTATTATTATAATTTAGGGTTTCTTGAACTATGAACTGGCTGTTTGAAATCAGAAGACGGAAGGATGAGCTCAGAGACTCTGCTGGTGCAGCACAGAAGGAAGCATTGAGCAGAATTTAATGAGGACTTCAACTGCTTAAAAGAGAGCTTTGCGTTCCCATTTTAAATTTTTGTTCTTAAGGTTAATAGGCAGGCTGACAACTCTGTTAGCATTTAACCCCGCCCCCACCTGCCCCCCCAAAGGGAAAAGTAGTGTTGGAAAGTCTACTATGTGAGTAACAACATATCATTTAGCACTATTATTGTGCATTTCTTCCAAATGTTATTGTAGGAGACAAAGATCCAAGTTTCCCCTTCAGTTGTTAGATATAATAACATCTTTACATAGTTGTTTAGGGTCTCTTGCTTTAGCAGGGGCTCAGACTAGAAAACTTCTGACCCCTATGTTCTATGTCCGTGGTTCTCAACCTGTGATCTGAGGAGCCCTGGAGAGGGCCGTGATGTGGTCCCAGAGAGTCTGCGAAGGCTTGAAGAAATGTTATGACTTAAATCTTGAGTTATGTATTGGGCATTGGTAGCCATGGTTTGTAACCACAAAAGGTATTTAAAGGGGGGATCTGTGGTGAAGAGAAGGCTGAGTGCCACTGTTCTATGTTGTTTTCATTGCCTTGGTTTTGGGGGGGGGGGGAATCAGACATAAAATTCCAAAACAACCAGTTAAAATTCAACATTAATTTTAATATCCACCACACATTCACTTTCAGATAGAACCATATATAAACATTCTGGGGGGGGAGTCAATACCAGAATAAACTTACACATCACATTTAAGGGCGACTACAGCTTTTCATCTGCCTTGCTAGGTTGCCTTGTGAATGGAAGGCAAAGCTGAGGCGAGTTTGAGGTCTTCAGAGCGCTGTGTCCGCATGATAACAGCTCAGTAGTTTTGATCCCGGCAATAATAAAAGCGTGGAGGAGAACGAGATGATCTCTGCTAAGGCAGCACAAGTTCCAGATAAAAATCCCTGGGGAAACACGGGGCAGAGGGGGATCAGATCCCTGTCACTTTCCAATTGCGGTCACCGCACACCGATTAATTCATTAACGGGCATTGCCTGGAGATGAAGCAAAGCTTGCGAGAGAGCCTGTTGCCTGCCAAGCAGCCAGCTGGCCTTCAATCCTTGTGCCTTCTCCCATCTCCCCCCCCCCCAACACACACACACACACACTCCATTGTCCAGACTTTAAGACCGATTTCTGCCTTGCTGGATTCCAAAGTGAGCCCAGATAGAAATCGGTGGGGCCAATTATAGTTCCAGCGGGAGGAACTTGGCTGCCAATCTGCTCTGCATTCTGCAGGTTCCTGAACCTCTTGCTCAAGATCAGTCAAGAAAAGTTTCCCCATGGCCTGTTGTTGTTTTTTTTTCTTTTTCTTTTCTTTTTTTCCGACTTCCTGAGAGCTCTTCTCTGTTTTCTCTTTTGAGACTCCGGGCTGAGAACATCCAGTAATTTGCTTCCCCTCTCTTAACCATCTTTTAAAGACTCTTAAAGAGAGAGAGAGAGAGAGAAAGGAACAGTGAAACATTAAAAGGAGAATACTTGTAGCTGAGAGTTGAAACGTGGTGGGGTCCGTGGTGCTCTCTGAGCTTGGTTGTTTTCTTGCAGATGTTTCATTACCCAAACTAGGTAACTGTGCTAGGTAAACAACATCTGTGTTGCAGGAAACAACCAAGAAAGAAAGAAAAAAAAAAAACACCAAGTTCAGAAAGCACCAAGGACCCCTCACTGGAACATTTGATTATCAGCAACTTGTGAGACACAAGCACCCCTGCTTCCTGCATTTTTATCCCCATCACACTCTTCTTTTATTTCATTGGATTCAGTCCTAGTACTGAGTCCCACAAACTGCAACTTTTTTTCCCCCGTGCAAACTATCCCGGTTTAAAATAACCAGATTATCTCGAGGCAGAAAAGTTCCTGTCCTATTTCTGGAAACAGCATATGAGCCTTTTAGAGGAACATTAATCCTACAAGTTTAAGCCATTTTAATTTCTATAACTTTCTCCCTTGCAGACACCCAGTCTTTCCATGGCATTGGCTGCCACCAAAGCAACAACAAAATGGGCATCATCCCATTCCCAGCCCTGAAGCATCAGCTACCCCTGGGTGTGCTATACAAACAGCTGCAACTCTGGGAAGTTGGTCCAGGTCTAGGTTTATGTTTATGTTTATTTAGATTTGTATACCGCCCTATCTCCCTTACGGGACTCAGGGCGGTGAACAGGCGATAATAAAAATCACAATAAATATCTATTCTAAAATCAAATTAAATAAATAAAGGCCTGCTCTAAAATACCCCATATAAAAACCTATACTAAAACCTAATTAAGACTACGCCAGGCCGGCCGCACGA
>NW_015390370.1:0-77950 GCF_001527695.2 Protobothrops mucrosquamatus | reverse complement strand
AACAGGCGATAATAAAAATCACAATAAATATCTATTCTAAAATCAAATTAAATAAATAAAGGCCTGCTCTAAAATACCCCATATAAAAACCTATACTAAAACCTAATTAAGACTACGCCAGGCCGGCCGCACGAAATAGATGGGTTTTCAGGGCTCGGCGAAAAAGGCGCAGGTCCGCAGTTGTACGTAGGTCGGGGGGGGTAGGTCATTCCAGAGGGCAAGAGCTGCCACAGAGAAGGCTCTCCCCCTGGGGGTCACCAGCCGGCATTGACTGGCCGACGGCACCCTAAGGAGGCCCTCTCTGTGGGAGCGGACTGGTCAAAGGGAGGTATTTGGTAGGAGGCGGTCTTGCAAATACCATGGAGCAATGGACCTAGGTCTGATCAAGGTGACTTTTGTGGCACTCATGCTGATGTCTTCAGAAATAACAATGGTCATAAAAATGCTAAAGAAGCACAGCGCTCCAAATCCTCTATGTGCCTCCTCATCTATGTGGTCTATCTACTGTACATGGTTACCAAAAGTTGACATCCACTTGATGGCACACTCTCTCTCGATGAATCAAATCCCCCTTAGCGGAAGCTGTGTAAAACCTGTAATGCACCCCCCAAAATGATAGAAATAGCAACGTTATCTAGCTCTTTGGCCCAGCTTATGCCAACCTTTTCTGAAGTGCAGGATCAGCGCCATTTCAAAAGAGCACTTGCATTTGAAAAACAGGTTTGGTGCTCTTTTAAAAGAGCACTAAACCATTTTTTTTTTTTAAAAAGGACGAGTGGTTTGGGAAGTGCTGATCGGGCATAATGTGGGCAAATGCCTTCATTCTTGGTCCCTCCTAGGGCCCAAGCCAAAAAAATCTTGGAAGGCAGAGCCCACCAACCTCAAGAAAGGTGAGCAGGTAGTAGGAGCAGCAGCCTAAAGTGACCAATAGGAGCCAGGCAGAGCCAACCTTTGATGAAGTCAGCAAGTGAAGAGTCAAACCATAGCTAGCACATCAGGAAAAGAGGGGGGAAACCTTACATTAAATATTTTAAGCCTTACAGGCCCCGGATAACTGTAGGCTGCTTCAGCTAGAGGTTGGGATAAAGATGGAGCGTTCAAGGCGTGGATGGAGACATTGTGCAGAAACGAAATGAGAAAAATGGCTTGACTCAATAGAAGGCGGCTTCAAAGCAAGCTTAATATATAGTAGATTAATTCGTATAGAAAGAGCAGGCGACGAGCAGGTCTGGAAAACGCGTTCGCCTCCACGGAAGCCAAAACAGGCTCGTTTCCTCACTTCCTTGGCTGTTGGGGTGAGTCGTCCCTAGATCGAGAGCAGCGACGTTATCCTGCTCTTTTTCTGTCCCTCATCAGATTCATTTGGGAGAATAACGGGGGAAATCCACGTAAGAGGACACTTTTAGCCAGACATGGAGGTATATAATATAAATCGAATCGTCTACCCGGCGCCTCGTCCGCCTCTATTTGTTATCTGGGAACTAGCCGCCTAATCTGAGCTTCTCCGCGGCTGTACAAAAGCGCAGCCCGCCGGCGATTCACACACACAGCTCAATCACTGATAACAGGTTGCGCTCTAGTCTTCGTCGAAATAACGGGTGTCGACGCCACAACCCGGGCAATGGATTCAAACTTCGCCGGTTTTTCTGCCTCTCACGCTGCCCGGCGCTCCGCACATCACCTCGGGTCCCCCCCCCCCAATTTACCAGACAGCGAACTTAACACGAATAAAACATCGGGGCCCCCCTAACCACGTTACTGTGGATTTCACGTTACTCCCTGCACCGACGTGCACCAACGCAACTCCTAGCCAACCGAGAGGCTCGTTAAAAAAAAAAAGGCTGCCAGGGTAGTGAAGCAGATCGGGGGGAGGCGGCGGCGGGGGGGGGGGGAGAGAAGTACGGAGAAGCGGCATTGGGAGTCCGCGCAGCCCGCAAGTAGATTTCTCTCCGACTGGGAGAAGAACCATTCAGGCTACGAATGAAAGAAAAGTGACGCTTTCCTCGCTTCCCCCCCCCCCTCCGGTTTATCCCCCTGCGTTTTAAAGCCACCTCTTCTCGCCAGTAACCCTTTGGCCCGGCTGGCGCGCAGAGACCCTCCGAGTAAGCTAACAGCGGCGCCTCCTCCTTAGCGTGAAGGATCTCGACCGGGTGAGAACTGGAAGTTCAGTCTTCAAGAATTGGGGAGAGGGGGGGGGAGAAAGAGAGAGGGGGGGGCGATCATTGCTGCTGCGCGGGAAGGACACGCCTTCCTTCCTTGCCATTTGCCCTCCGAGGTGTTGATTTGATCCAGTTTTGGAGCGTTTTGCTGCGCGCCTTCCTCCCCCCCCCCTCCCTCCCCGCCTCCCGGGCGCATCCAGGTTGACACACGGTCCTGCTAGGAATGGACGGCGGGAGCTGTGCCACGCGCGTCTCCGGAGGAGGCTGCCTAGAAAGAGGGCTGGCTCGTCCAAACCGTCGGACCTGTTTTTTTCCTCCACCCCACGGCGGTTAAGACCTCCCTCCCTCCCTCCCGCCACCCGGGCGAGGTGCTCGATGCCCCTCTTTCGCCTCGAACTTGCTGCCATCAATAATTCATCGGCTCCCAGCAGTAGCGGCGGCGGCGAGCAAGAGAGCAGCAGCAGCAGCTCCGATAAGAGAGAGCGGGAGGCAGCAGGGCGGGGAGGAAAAAGCTGGTGCGTGAGCCGTGCTTGCCGGCTGCCTGCAGAGAGGAGGCGGCGGTGACAGCGGCGGCCGCTGTGGCGGTAGCAGCCAGAGCAACGGCGGCGGCGCATTCGGAGCTCTCCCTTCTCGCCACAGCCGTCTCCAGCATTATGTTCCCGCAACGCGCGGCGGCCGCCTCGCCGGCAAGGGCCGCCGACGCCGAGGAGGACACGGGAGGATGAGGACAGAAGGGAGGCGAAGGAGGAGGAGGAGGAGGCGCAGGCGGAGGGAGGCGGAGGAGGCGAGGCAGCCTCCTCCTCCTCCTCCGCGTCCGCCGCCTCCTCTGCGCCTCCTACTTCACCTCACAGGCCCCTCGGACGCGGCGCGAGAGGTCGACGGAGGACGAGCGGACGCGCGACTCGCGGCGGCGGCACCCGGAGTTCACGAAGAGCGACCCGAGGCTTGAGTTCCCCCTCGGCAAGGCGGACCCGTGTCGTCGGCCGCGGAAGTACTCGGGGCTCCTGCTGGCCGCCGGGCTCTCGCTCCTGGGCTCCGCGCTCTTCTGCTGCCGCCCGCTGGACGACGAGGGGGCCGGCGGAGCGCACCGCCAAGGGCACGCGGCGAGCGAAGTCGCGGTGGTGCCGGTCGGCGGAGACGCTCAACCCCAGCCCCAGTCGCTGCCCAAGGCGCCCCCCGGCGGGCGGCAGAACTTCCTTCTATTGGGGGTCCTTGTCTTCATGCTGGGGGTGCTGAGCGCCTTCGCCGGGGCCGTCATCGACGGCGATACGGTGTCGCTGGTGGAGAAGAAGTACTCGCACTACTGCCTCCTACAGGTTGGGGGAGGAGGAGGAGGGCCGTCGGCTCGGGCGCGGCCTGCGGGAAGCCCCGACGGCTCGGGGACGACGCTGCTGCTGCGCTGCCAGAAGCTGCGGGACTATCAGCGCGGCTTGGTCATCTCCACCATCTTCAACGCCCTCGAGTGCCTGCTGGGGCTGCTCAACCTGCTCTTGGTCAAGAACTACAAAGCGGCGCAGCAGCGAGGGCTTCGCCGACGGCGGCGCTGCCGACAGGAGCAGCGCCTTGCGGGCGGCCGTCGGAGGCGACGGAGGGGGGCCGGCGGCGGGGGAAGTGGCGGCGGCAGCGGCGGGCGGCGGCCTCAGCGCCAAAGCCAAGGCTCGATCTTCTCCAGCGAGGACCCGGATCTGTCTCCGGGGGGCGATTGCGCCTTCCAGGCCGTCTCCTACATCAACGTCGGCGTCTTCCACGTTTTCGACGAGGCCGGGGTGGAGGTACACTGT
Source organism: Protobothrops mucrosquamatus (assembly GCF_001527695.2). NCBI lineage: Eukaryota > Metazoa > Chordata > Lepidosauria > Squamata > Viperidae > Protobothrops > Protobothrops mucrosquamatus. Next base: position 74,010 of record NW_015390370.1, on the reverse strand, counting down.
GGCGGGCACCCTTCGATCGAGTTGCCTGGGTATTCGCCCATGGACCCCGAGCTCAATTCCTCCTACCCCTACTGCTACCCGCTGCCCAATGAGCAGCCTCCATCCTACGAAGACATTTATCCCAGGGAGCTCTGTGCCAACCGAGTCTAGGCCCCGGCCAGGCCCCTTTGGAGACTGCCCGCCCTGCCCGTCAGCCTGCTGGACTGAGAGGGGCAGAAGATGAATTTGGGCAAAGGGGGCAAAGCACAGAGGTTTAATGGGCAGGACCAGTAGCACAAGGTGAGGCCAACCCTGCTGTTTGCCAGGACTCTTACCCAGAAGCTGCCAAAACAAAACAAAAAACCAAGGTAGAACCCCAATAAATGCCTAGAAATGAGACCAGGCTGGTGTGTAGTGTTGGTCCTGCTTTTGGTGGCAAGTGGGAACCCGTTGGTCCAAACAGCTTTGCCTTCCTTTTTTTCTTGAAGAATCAGGCATATTTTTCTCTTCACCTCTGGTGGGAGAAGTCTTGAACAGAGTTTTAGAAAGTTGCTAGTGTTTTGCAACCTGTTGGAGTTTTCTCCAATACATCCTGTCAAGATTTCTCTTTCTCTGCTACAGTACTTTTGGTTCTAGCACTAAAAAAAACAAAACAAAACAAAAATAACATAGCTACCTGTTAAAGGGTTCAGCAAAGTGCATTTTCACGGATAAAGATAATTGGGGCAATCTTGGGGTGATGCTTTTAATATCTTTTTAATTTTACCCTTAACTGTCTTTTATCTCTTGAGTATGGTGAACATTTTAGGGTTGGTTCTCACCCGTTTTCTCATTTGGCTTGGATTGAAATCACCAAATGGTTCAGCCTGCCTGGCTTCCTCACCCCTTCCCTGCATCAAATGAATCTTTATGATAACCTCAGCTTTAAAAGTGCAAAAGAGTTAAGTTCAGAGAACCAGCCAGCAAGAGAGAGAGAGGGGGGAAAAAAAAGCAAGCATGAATCTCTCAAAGAGATATTTCAGAGAGCTGAAAGGAATTTTGAACAAAGCTTCTTAAGTTTACAATATTCCTGGGAGATGTTATGTTCAGTTTAAATCTTAGAGTCTAAAACCATAGTTGGTCTTGTAAGATGCACATAAATCTGCACTTTCAAAAGAAGAAAAAAAAAATCAACATTTTTGTACACTAATGTGCCTGCTTTTTGTTGATAATTTCTTACTGTAAGAGCTTTCAAAAAGTCTATAGTGAAAATGTTTGGTAAAGTCATTGCAATGTAAAATTAAGAAAACCAATTCCTTAACTAAAACAGAAATGCTGTATGGAATTGAAGAAAGTCTGAATATCATACATTCCTTTTGTAAATTGATTCGTGTTTTTTAAGCAAAGCAGGGCTTATATTTATTTTACTTTTATTTTAAAGGTTTAACTCTTACTTTCTAAAGGTATAGCCAGTCATTTTTACAAAGTAGTTTAATGATAGCCTTACCAACTGGTGAGTTTGAGAAGCTTGACCATTGTACAATACACTTATGTCAGGCAGCCATTATTGAGGGTTACAGTGTTCAATGTACTTGCCCAAACTCATTTGAAATGTATTTTAGAAATCATATTATGTCCATTTAAATGGAAAAGACTCAACAGGTGAAGGCTGAAAATACTAATACTAAAAAAAACCTTTTCATCTAGACTCCTTTAATTGTTGAACAAAAAAACCACTACATCTGAAATCATATCTCTCTTTGTTTCTTTTTATTCTTCATTTAATAAGTGCAAATTTCTTCAAATTTCTTTGGAAAAATAGTGCTGTGGGATGGGACATAGTCCCTCCCTCCTTCCCTTCCTTCCTTCCTTCATCTTCCTTTTATCCTATCTTGATCTTACCCTGGAATTGGTAGATAGTCTTATTGGGGATGGGGAAGGGAATTATTATTTTGCCCTGTATGTAAATTAAAATCAGATGGAGAAAATTTTAGAGAAATTTGAGAGGAAATGGTAGAACATGCACACATCATCATGTTCCAATCAAATTCTGAACCCATCTCAAATTATGTACTTGTTTTAAAATAGAAGAAACATTGTGAGATCTGATCAAAGATTGCCTGCATTACAGTTGGGAAATTAAATTCCATTAGAATACTGGCATAAAAAATTAATATATAGAAGAATTAAAGAAAGGTACTTATATCCATCTTATTCACCCAATATACCAAGCTCATTTAAAAGCTCAGCTGTTCATTAATGTCCTTAAAACAAGGATATTTTTTTCCTTATATTATTTTGTAAACTGCTATGTATATTGAAGGAACTGTATAAATGATAGCAAGAATTCATATTGGAACTGTTATGGAATGCATACATTACCAATAAGGAAAATTAAAGGACAATAATTTTGTCCTGTTTTTTGCAATGTACAGATTGATTTTTTTTAATTAAGGAGCTGAACAAAATAAATGTTCAGCCTTAAATTAAAAAAAATCAACCTAACAGCAGTGAAATCTCTCTGCAGTATTTTATTATCTGAAATTGTTTTAACTTGCACACTTTATATAACTTAAAATGCATAATGCCTTAGAAAACTTAAAAACAAATTTAAACCTATATCTTAAAAATATTAAAATCCTTATCTAGACAGCTGAATCAAGAGCATTTAGTCTACTTTGCTAAATAATTGCAAATTTTTAAAAGACTCTAGTTATTATTAAATAAGATTGTCCTCCTTTGCAGAGAATAAGCACAATGCTCACTTAAGATCTACTTGAAATCAGTACACATCATTTTATATATATCTAAATCATTATGAATTCTGCCTTGAGTTCGGACTTTGAATCCTATCTGCAAAGAATGTCTCTGGCTCATAGCTCATGAAATGAACAGAAATTATGGAACAGAATGGCAATATTGTAGCACATCTCCCACTCATTTCATTTGGTCTTTCAGAAAAGATGTTTTTAGGGAATTATATCCCTACAGCATTTACTCAGGAAGGACTTTGAATGTGCATGGAAGGCCAAGAAGAAAATGGTGCCAAAGCTAAAATTTGAAATATTCTGAGTAAAACCTCAATTCAAAAAAACTCTCCTTTTTTAAAACTCAAACTATTCTACAGTACTGTATTTGTGGTTCAGTAGAATGAGATCCAGTCTAGATAATACTACATAACTAAAATTGTCCATGGGCTGTATCATTTTAGATTGTAGGTAGGAATGCATACTTCGTTGATGTGTTGATATATCTTCCTCAAAATTCCCACGCATACTAAATATAACGCTGGAGAAACAAATTTCACCTAGCCTTTCCTTTGTTGCGCTGATTTTCTATATATAAGTAGAGAAATTTGCTTTTGGTACCTTGGGGGCACTATTCAAGTATATATATATATATATATCCTTCCAATAACCCAAAAACAATTTAGTTTAGGATGAGCTGTTCAGAATCTGAATGTTATTTAATTGCTAGAAATGTCTGAGTGCATATAGGTAGGTAAAGATAAAGCTAGGCATAGTACCTACCTATAGGTAGGTAAAAACAGGCAAATACTACAATCTTAGTGCTTTCTTAGCCTTCTCTTTCATTGCAAGGCTGCATCAATCCTTTGTCCAATCTAGCAACAACTTTTCATAGTTTACAGGTTTCTTCCCCAAATCCTTTTTTCACTGGTATTTCAACTTATGTGGATCACAATAAGATGAAAAACAGAAGAGAAAAGGAGAAACTTCAAAACACCTTGTCAGCAGAACATAAGGAAATAAGGTTGTCCTTGCACCATATCCAGGCTCATTCGAACTCATGGTTCAGGAGAAAGGTTAGGACATGGATCTCAAAACATTTTGACGAGTGGGAATCTATGAGGCTGTTATGGGGACTTTTATCAACTGGCTGCCATTCAACTATAGAACACTATTTACCAAACTAGTCTCCTACTATTTTTTTGCTAAATGTCTCTGGTTTGGGGGGCAGGGGTAGAGGTAGAGATAGGATAGAGATACATCTTGCATTTGAGGTTGCTTTCTTTGCATTCCCCCCCCCCCCAGTTCAGTTTGTTTTACGGTAAAAACATAGGAAAGGGCATGATGGGCACCTAGGAATGTTGAAGACAGTGGTTCCTTGGACCAGCCAAGTGAAATGGCACAATCCAGGCAGATGTTTAGCAATTCACGTCATATTTATAAAAACTAAATCCAAACTTCATAGAAAAGTGTTTAGTAAGTATGAGCTCTAGGGACTTATTAAGCAAGCTTTGAAAAATCCACTCCAATTTTTTAAAATGTTACATAAAAGAGGGCTTATTTTAGATCAAATGTAGGCTTGAAATATAGTGCCTTAGGTAAAATTGATTAGGAGCCCATTGTTTTAATGGCGTTTTGAAACACTGAATCTTCTGACTTGGAGGTTCTGGAGAACTCACTCAAAGTCAGAAAAGTTTTCCCAGAAACTTAAAGATCATGTAACATAGGAATATTGCTCATAACCCCATTGTTGTCTCTGTTGTCATAGGTTTTGAGTTTTAGTTAAAAGCAACCCAGTCTGGTTGACAGTGAAATATTTGTGCATAGCAGCATGAGCAAAAATGTCTCTAAAGTTTTGGTAAGGGAGAGAAAAGTTGTTTATCTATCTATTGTTTGAACTAAGCTTTGATGTAACAAAAGCAGCAGAATTTTCTCATATTTAGATCATGAATGAACGGAGACCAGGTTTGCTTCAGGAATGAAATAAGTCTAATATAGATCCAAATGCAATGGAAATACTTTAAAAAAAAACTTTACTAAACGGTGATGCCATTCTTATCTAATTTTGGTAGAGAATGGAGGCTAATTTAGTTTACAACAGACTTATCCATGTTTCTCTTTATGGTCTGCACAATGCATATAGAACATTTGCTGGAAGTTAACAATGCTCTTGAAAAGAAACTGCCCCAAATATCTGATTAATGTCATTTTTTAGCCTTAGTATTAGATTTGTTTGGTTAACTTGAATAAGAGTGACACTAGAATGCTACCCAAGAAAAGGATAGGGGAAGAATAGGGGATACAGTATTCCTCAGAGATCACTATATTATTTCTAAAGAGTCAGTTTGGTGTAATGGTTAATGGATCAGGCTAGAAAATGGGAGACTGTGAGTTCTATTCTTAACTTGGGCACAAAACCAGCTGGGTGACCTTGGGGTAGTGACTTTTTCTCAGCCTCAGGAAGGGGGCAGTGGCAAACCAAAAAAAGTTTGTGGAGAAAACTGCAGGCACCTATCCAGGCAACCTCCCTCCCCCCATTCTTTTTTCTTTAGGTTCTTTGCTTTGGAGCAGTTGCTAACTTTAGCTTATTGCAAACAACTATTGTAAAGCATGTCACACATCCAACCCTTGCCCTCAATCTTATAGCAAAATTTCAGATGGCAGTTTGGAAAAAACCGATAGACCAGAACAAATGATGCTATCTTGTGGAATAACAAAAATAAGGCTTGAATTTAGTCTGTAGACTTAATTCAATATTATTGTTCATAATTTGCACAGATTTTATGCCGTTTTTTCCCATTTTTATCTAATGCTAGATTTGTAAATGTATGCAATATTTGTTTGAGGAGAGTTCACTAAATAATCTTAAGAATCCTATATTTTATAAACAACCCTCTATTAAAAATATTGTTTAGTTCTGTTTATTATTTGGGACCTAGCCATTATAATTCCACCAAGTATGTCCCAGTATGAAGCTGCCGACATTCATACCTTCACTGGAGTAAGTGATAAATCACAGACATAATCTATTGAGACATTCTTTTACCAAAGGAAAAATGAAGAGGAGCTGATCATAAGCATTCCTCTATTTATTCAAATACCATATTCTGGTTGATTGTGCAATATTTATGATTTTGAATTTAGCACCAGAGCAAAATTGATTCCTTTCAGAAACATTAAAATCTCATAGTTAATACTGCATGTCCTTTGTGCATAAAGACTCCATTTATTACTGAAATTTCAGTTCACAGAAGAAAGACAGGAAGGTTATGTTTGTGTTTTACAATTGCTGACTTGCACAGCTTTCTTTGAACATATTAGGAGCAATTCAACAAAGTTTAAATATAACCCCTACCCACCAAATCAACAAAAATGGGATTTTTAATATAGATAAAAGCAGATTTTCCCATTTTAGTCACATAGTTAAATAAAAACTAGCCATGTAATAAAAGAAACCATGCCTCTGTTTCCTTTTAATTTTGTCAGATCCTTATATAGGCTGGCTACTTTAGGTATCAAATTTAATTATTTTAAAGTTCCAAAGATCCATGCTCAGGGAAAAAAGATGGGTAGTCTAGAAATCTAGAGATATTCTAAAGTATTAAAGTAAGTTTCAGCACTGATGTTCCTAGAGATTTCTCATCTTCATATAGCACTTTGTTCCCTTGCTGACATTTACTTAAATTTATTTTGGAATCACTGACAAATCAAGGACTTAAATTTTCAACTGGGCAATTTGTTCAGCCTTTCCTTGTACCAAAATGATTGGAACCACCTCACTCAGTTGCCGTAGTAAAAGAAAAGATGAATTATTACAGCTCTATCAAATCCTTAATTGTTTAAATAGAAGAGTCCCAATGCAGGATGGTAGAAGCATATTTGGAGTTGTTGCTGGTGCACATCTGTAAACCACTGAATTTAAAACCGTAGTAGAGATGCGTGAAAAGCTACAGTAACACCTGTGCTTTAGCTATTTGTGATAGAATTGGGGCTATTTATCACAATCACAAGGTATTTGATGGCAAGACCAGCAAGCAAGGAAGCTTAACAGTTCTGGCATGTTGCTATAGTCATTGTAGTGCCTGTATCTATAGCTAAAAACCTTGGAGGGAGCTCAAAATTACACACATGAAAAGTTAGAGCAAATGACGAAAATTTGGGGACTGATAACATCTGTACTCGTGGTGACATGGGCAGCAAACAAATTTAATAATAACAATGCTAACAATAATCTGTACATCCATGCTTCCTCCGAGACCATCAAAATGAAATGATAGCGTGTGTACGGACACAAAGCCACTTTCAAAGTAGCTGTTTTAATCATGCTAACAGAGGTTCTTCATTTGGACTAATGTGCAAATCTTTAAAATGCTTTGTACAGCCCTAATAAACACTAATAATAGCTACATGCTGCGCATTCATTGTTGTAAAAAACCAGCAGGGTTTGTGTGTAGAAGAACAAGAAGTGCTGAATGAGGAGTTCCAAACAGTCCATAATTAGTTGCGTTTCCTGTTATTATCAGAAGACAAGTTTTGAGCTAAGGTAGGGTCTGAGTATGCGACAGACCTGTAGGTTTGTTGCAAATATGCATCTCTTTCATCTCAGTTGTTCATTTCATGCATCTAATGCAGCAGGCTCTACTCATGCCCCGCCATAAACTTGACTGCACAGAAAAAAAATTGTTATTTAAGGTACTAGATCTTAATTATTTCAGTTATAGCAGACAACATGATCACTTTTCTAAGCCGACTGTTAGTTATTTATCAAAAGTTGCATACATTTTCTTTTTATAAATATTTTATTAATTTTCTAATTTTACAATCATGAGTACTTAATAAACAACGTGTTGTCTGGGTCTGTTGGTAATTCAGTGGTACATATTATTAACTTTCTCAGTCTAGTTCCAATTCTACACCATCCAGTGCTTCCTTGGTCCTCTCTTCTTCCGGTGGTATGCATTTTTCCACATCTTGTCACTGTTAATACATATACAATTAAATATAGACATCTTCATCAAATTTTTCTGGTATTATACATAATATCGATAGTGTCAGTTTATAATACCTTTTCTAGCCAGAACATATCTCAGTTGTATTTGCACTTAAAATCCATTTGTTCAATCAATATCCTGTTTTTCCCGCTTTTTTAAAATTTTAATTTCCCATCAATGTTCAAAATATCTCTTATTGCTTATAATTTTCTCATAAAAAATTATATTTGGGTAACCAAAAGCTTCCCTTATTCAAACCCTTTTAAAATTTTCATATTTCCCATCTCATAACAAAGTATAATATTCTGGTTACAAATCCTATCCTTCTAATTATAATAATTTCTAACAGTTATCTATTTTCTTAACCATATTCAAACATCTGTTTAATAATATAATATCCCATGTAATAGGTCAAACCCTCTATTTTCTTCAGTCTTACTCTAGCTTTGCCGAATAACTTTCCAAGTCAGTGCATTTGAATCATCAAGTAATTCTTCCTCTGTTTTTGTATATATTGTTTGGAATGAGGAAGAAAATTTGATTGAAGTATTTTTGGAAGAACGCTCAACCCATTTATATTCATTAAACAGCCTCCATCCTCCTTCAGTTTTTGTTTTCATTTCTTGTTTGTCAATATTCAGCATTCCTCCTAATAGCTTTATCATTTGTTCGATCAGCTCTTCTTCCTTATCCTCAAATGTGTTCTGAGATCTTGATAAGTAAGATATCTTTTCCATTTCCGGTGTTATCACTGCATCTTCTAATTTTTCATTTGTCTGTATCTGTCTGTTAATTCCTTCCTTTAGGTCCTCCATCTTTGGATCCTTTTCTTCTATTTTTCCTTCTGTTTTCTGGGTTACTAGTTCCTTCTTTGTAAACATTGTCTAGATTTGTAAGTTTAGGTTAGAAAATTGTTCTTTTATCTCATTTGCGTTATTTTTAGTCTCATCATGAAATAAAACAATTGTCTCTTGGATTGATTTCAACATAGAATTTCTTTCTGAGATTCATTAACATTTTCTTGCTGGTATATCAAGCTGGAGGCTTCGGAGAAGTGTTAAAGATAGTTTTTTACCATTTACAGCTAAGTATGGAACACCCATTTTGGTTTTGCATGTATTTATAGTCCAATAGGGTCCCCAACATAAGATAAGCAGCCCAAGAGATTTTTTTTCCCTTTTCCCAGCTGCAGTCTGTAAAAGTGAATGTTTCCAGGAACAACAAAGAGTCTTATCTAAGTCCTGGCTTCAAGCCAAATTTCCTTTAAGCCTAATAAATTGTAGTGCCATGATTCGCCACTAGATGTTGTTGACACCATCTTACAGCTTTCTAAATCCAAGCCTATTTTATAGACTTTCAAATATCTTTTCTAAAAAAAGTCTCAATGGTACTTTTAGTCCCCAAATGTCAAAGCTATATATCTGTATTAATTCCAAATTGATCTTATAGTTTTCTCTATTTTCCCCCAAAACAATTAATTCGCTGCTTTTTTTTTCCTGAGGGAGCAGGGCAAAAACTTCCCTCTCTCATCGGGGAAGATTCTTTGCTTTGGGCATTCTTTTTTCCAGGAAAGTAGTATTAAGGTCATAAAAAGAGGATAAAGTCTCACCCAGGTCCATCCATGTTGCTCAAAAATTGCTAGTTAGTGCTTATCTTCGGTTGTCAGCAGCTTCTGATTGACCACACGAATGTAGCCAGTCTTTCCCCTGCCAGTTTGGAGGGCTTCCTCAGATCCAGCGGAAGGGCCAGCGCCCCTCTGCAATCAACGAGTGTCCCCTCCGTCGCCTCTCCAGGGCGACTTTCGGCCTTTTTAGGGTCCCCAGTGGGGCAAAATCAAATGTGGAAAACAGAGCCCCATCTTCCTGTGTCTGTTACGCTGTGACGCCATGATGCCTAACCGGAAATCAAAAGCTGCATACATTTTCATATAGACAGGTGTAATAAAAGAAAATAGGGGGGAACAGTTATGTCCCTGAATGACTTGTCCAATTTAAGAAATAAAAACGCATAAATGTGATCGGCATTTATAGAGAGATGTATTTAATCATTTCTCAATGAGATATTTATGAATGCAAAGCGAGATGGTTCCGAAATATTAAAACATCTGTTAGTCATTTTTTTAAGCAGCTTTTGGAAATCAACACCGTTCATTAAGCAACAATGTTAGTGTATGTGAAAAACATTCTGTGATTAAACTGAAAATAGACTAATGTCAGACTGCTGGAGAAAGAGGAAAAGAGATAAAATGTTATTTATGGGGACAGTCAAGTATCTTAAATTAACTATGTTTACTTGTAAGGGAAACTTATGTAAATGATTCTTTTTTCCAAGTAAACATTTAAGATCACATTCTTAAACCAGTGAGCACTTCCAGTTAAGTGTGCGTAATTCAGCAGCCTTAATGTGCATTTCATGGCTGAGTGACACAATCATGTTTTCTAAGTGATGGTAACTGCAACTGTAGTGTAAAACAATTGATTTGTGACAGCCATCAACACTTTCTGACTACATCATTTAGTAGCAGTGGGCTTATTGGTGATTTGCTGAATTTTCCCATCTTCACCCATTGTGTGCAAAGATACAACTTTGTGGGGACACAAAGTCTTTGTATATCTCTACCCAATTTAATATTTTTTTCCCCAGTCAAATATATTAACGGCTGCGCTAATCAGATTTTCTAACTATAATTTACTTGATTAAAGAAAGATGATTAATTGTTAAGTTTTAATTAAAACTGCAAAAATGTTTCTCTGCAGAGCCCAATTTCACTTTGCACTGGTAGATTTGTGAATCTTTGGCACACGTCCATCCTAGAAGAGAGCTTTTCCCCCTATGATTTTGTATGTGTGTGTGTGTGTGTGTGTATGTATTCGTAGATTTTCACGGGTACAGGTATGCACGTCTTGGCGTATTCGGGTCTTTTCCCGTGTAAGATTGAGAGTATCTTGGCGACATTTTGACGAGGTCCCACTTGTCATCTTCAGGCTGGGGTCTTCGGCCTCGCACAAGCACGAAGCCAAAGACCCCAGCCTGAAGATGACGAGTGGGACCTCATCGAAACGTTGCCAAGATACTCTCAATCTTACACGGGAAAAGACCCGAATATGCCAAGACCTGCATATATGTATGTATGTATGTATGTATGTATGTATGTATGTATGTATGTATATGCATATATATATAAAGGATATAATGTGAGATAGGAGAATGATTCGTCTAAGATGCCTATATTAACTGGAAGCCCTTGTGCTAAAAGTATTTCCAAAAGAATCATATGCTTTGATTAATAGGGAATTCTCCCTTATTAATCAGTCTGTTATACTCATTGGCAAAATATTGCCGCCCTAGTAATTTTTCTGCTCATTCTGCAACCATCTACATACAAGGGAGTGAGTGTATGTTTGTTTCCTTCTATGCTCAGGACTATGTGTATTCCATAACTTCACCACAAAGTTTCACTTTGGCCACAACATCCATCATTGTAAGGCAAATGTATACATCTTTGTACCTTAATTCAAAGTGATGGCATTCCGCAAATGCATGTAGAATCCACGCTTTGTAATAAAAGTAAAACCAAATTATGCATGTGCTGACTGTGGAATGTAGAACCTAATGCAGTTGGAGAGAACCCTTAGAGAATTCTTCAAAGCTGGGTTAATAGGCATTCATTAACCTGCATCGTTCATTGCCCATGCTTGCAATCAACAAATATAAAATAAATTAGGTATTCTAAGGAGATACAGCTACTTAGTTGAACTGGTTTAAGTGCATGATTTTCAGAAGATGGGTTACCTTGATACAGAATGTAGATTTTTGATACCGAATGTCTATGGAGCTTCTCAATTATCCAGGTCATGGTTGTCCCAAAAGTGCTTTTTCAAAAGGCAGCTGGACTTTCCTTCTTTTTGTCTTGAAGATGTTTTGCTTCTCATCCAAGAAGTTTCTTCAATTCTGAAGAACAGAGGGGTGGGGGATACGATACCACCTATCTCTTGTTTACAACCACAGTCCTTTCAGCAGTTCCAAGAAGGTTCCACACCCATTTGCAATATTCAGTTGACCCTGAGGGCGCAGATAAACCTCCAAGTGGCCTCAATGAATCTCAGAGAGAGTGCTAACAACCAAATGACTGCAAGGAGTAGAAATCCTTCCATTCTCCATCATTCAGTCAGAACTTGGATGAGAAACAAAACGTCTTGAAGGAAAAACAAAGCAAGTCCAGTTGCCTTTTGAAAAAGCACCTTTCGTATCGAATGTATTGTCCCTGTCTTTTAGGATCTTTACTATAGACATAAAACAGAAGGCCTATTAAGTAGTACATAGTGTCTAACAGATGTAATCCAAATCATTTCATATTGGAAAGGCTGATCCAACACAGATATACTGTATACATATGTAGGAAGCACTGGCATACCTCAGCATCGTTGTGCCAAATCTTGTGTGCTTTACCATTCCTGTGTAGACTGAATCTGATATGTGTAAAGCAGACATGTCAAACACAAGGCCTGGGGGCCGAATGCGGCCCGCAAAGTGGTTTCATGTGGCCCGCGAAATCATCCTGGAAACAGTGAGGGAATGGCCCCCTCTGCCTTGGCCCTGGGCCAGGCCAACCGGGAGCTAATGTACAATTTTGTGGTGGCCATCTTGGCACTTGCCCTGGTGGACTATGCCTTGGCATTTGCCCCGGTCCCACCCCCTTCCGCCAGAGACCCTCAGATTTGTCCCACTCCTGCCCAGGCCCCCATAGGCACCCTTGACCCGAATGATGTAGAACTGGCCACGCCCACCCAGTAGGCCACACCCACTCCATCCACACCCACCAGTAGGCTGCACCTACTCTGGCCACACACACCCAGCCCCCCCCCAGGGCAACCGCAATGCTGATGCGGCCCTCAGTGAAATTGAGTTTGACACCCCTGGTGTAAAGTAACAAAATACTGTGTTTGACCGGTTTTTACCTCTATTACGTTACTGCCTACAAAAAAAAAATTGAAAATAACCTGAGATAAAAGATGTTGTTTTCAGGGCAAAGCTAAACATCCTTAGTAGACATCATAATTTTCACTATAATCAACTAGGAAACAAGATTTGGAAACTTTTTATTTGTTTTTCTTTCTTTTTTTAATGTTGTGATCGGAAAATACCACCATCCTGTTAGTAGTTCTGATTTTTCACACATTCTCACATTTGGGATTCAGCTAGGTACTTCTTTTGCATTTTAATTCTAAAAGTTAATGTATTCCTTTTTTTAAACTGCACCCTAAATGCCAGACAAAATCTATTAATAAAGCTAGCATAAGACTCTTAAATTTCAGAGCAGACGGCTTCAGAATTATCAGAGGGACTTCTGCAATTGGCATAGCATATAGGCTTCAAATATACAGGAATCAAAAGAGCTGGGGGGGGTTGCAAAGGAATAAATTGTTGCTTGCAAAATTTGAGAAATCTGGAGTAACCTTTGATATGGAAGTGGGGAAAAAAGCTATCAAAATCAGAACTCAGTGGACATGTAGAACAATCGGGGCAAATGAAAGCTCTTTGGATCCCACCAACAGTATTTAACCACCAGAAAAGGTTTCCTTTAAAAAAAAAAAGTGTGATGAAGAGAACTTTTCTGCATTTCAGTTTACATGTATAAATATATAGATATTTAAACCTTTTCTTCGTTTTGCCTTTTGATTGGAAGATTGGTCCAGAGAAGTGTCATTTACCCACACTGTAATTTTAGGATCAATAAAACATTTTGAAGCTTGGCAATATCCAACCAAAGTCCTCGCTTTTCTTCGTTACTCCTCATTTTGCAAAGTGAAAGCACTTGTGTCGTGTAAGGGAACGTAACACTGTCTTTTGCACTGCAAACTGCATTGTGTCAGAGAAAGCTTAAGTAGAATTGCAAAGGCAAGTCAAGGCATTCTGTGTAAAAGCATAGAGCAGACATCCAACAAGTCCACTGTTAACATTTCCAATAATAGCCAGCAAAATGTTTTAGGAAAGTGTGAAAATGAAAACTCCACAGATAATTATGAACCCATGAAAAAATTTACTCAGGGCATTTAGAAATAGTTACCTAATATCATTTTTGTAACCATTAGCAATTCTTACACATTGTCTTTCACAAACATACCTATGCACAATTCTAGCACATTATTCATGCTCACAACAGCATTCATAACCTGTATTGTGTACCCCAATCATTCATACTATTCCTCTTGTTCATGGGGTGCTCTCTCATATACACAGAGCTGGTCTCATTTCTTACCGGTTGACTACTGAGTTACATTTGTTCCTTTCCCTGCCATTTTTCCAATATCTAGATTTTATTGAAGGAAAGAGTTGATTTTTAAATTGTAAGCCATTGGCCTGCGTTGGAAATACACCTTAGCAAACTGAACTAGTAGTTCGCCTGTTAAAAAAAATATTTTTTAATGTGAAAATTGCCATGAAAATGACTGTTGACAGTAGCTTCCTTTTTATGGGATGCCAGATTCCTATTTCCCTTTCTAAACAAGTATCAGTATAGTATATATTTCGATTAAGAGAGAAGACCAAAATAATGGATTGAGAAAGAATTAAAGATCTTCCATGCTATTTGCTAAGAGAGAGTCACATTCTCCCACACTATTTACTATTTTTCACCTACGTTTTTTCAAGTGGCATAGGTTTCGGAGGCAAACTGAGAATTATTACCCATTATAGCAAATATGTAAGTCCCTCTTACTGTGCCTTGGATAGTTGTCTTAGAACATGCATAGTCTGTTCCCTCTTCACTTGCTCGACTGAAAGCAGAGATTGAATGGAGAGAGACATGATAGCATCCCATTTCTTTCAATGTCCTGTACCATTAGGTACTCATGTACGCCTCTGTATATAATGAGAAATAACATTGATTTGGATACTTCTCCAGGTATCAAGCACCATAGTCTTAGCCTGTTCAGCTGGATTTGAATATATGAGATAGGAGGATTTTTCTAAAGCATATTAAGCAGCCAGTGCCCTAGTGTTAAAGCTTAGGATCCCAGGAAGGTAATTACATTAATTTATCTCATATAAAATATAATTAAGCTTGCGTTTAATTGAAAGTTGCTGAGTGCATATATGCTGGGGGGGTTGGCACAAGAATAATTGATTCCAATTTATTTGTAGTGGAAATTCACCATACTGTGGTTCTACATTCACTGTTGCTAGCGAGCACTCTCGTAATACATTCATAAACCTGTATTCAAAAATGGAAGAATGATGTTTTTTTTACTATTCACAGAACCATACAAGGTTTGATGGCAGAAGCCAGTTTGTTTATTCTTTCCAGTGCCGCATTCGTGTACCACCATTGCTGAAACCGCTTTTGTTTTTCACCAGCACCAATCCTACTTCCCTATATATCCAACTCATTTTAGAGCCAGCTCTTGATCATCTTCACTCTTGCAGATTCAGAACACTGAGAGAATACAGAGACCTGCCTGAGACAATCAGTGGTCACTCCAGCAGACGAATAAAGATGCAAAAGCGGTCCTTCAGTCAATGCTCTTATAGGTTCTTGGATAGCAAAATATATCCTCACTTACTTCCTGCCAAATGGATTTAAAACAAAAATGCTGTGTGTTTGTGTGTGTGTGTGCATTCTTGTTGTTTGGGGGAGGTATGCCAAAAACAATACTTTGAGATTAATCTCCTATGATTGATCTTGATAGCATCTAGAGTCCTTTGCTGTATTTTAAAAACCCAACTACTCAATTGGGGTTGCAAAGATTAGGATGACCGCTAGGTGGAAGCAAAAGGATGCTGAAATCTTCACAGCTGTAATTGGTGATGATAAATATATCCTTGAGACCCCAGGGGAAAAGAAGAAAGCGGTTAAATCCCATTTGTGGCAACTAGAACAACGCTGGACTTTCCCACTTCTGAGAACACAATTCTCAAAGGTCTTCAGCTTTGTTTCAGTTTTAAACAGCTTAGAGAACAGAAAAAAGGAATTCGGCTCTCCAAAACATTTAATGACACACAATCAGATCCAGAATTATCTTCAGATCAGTTCAAAGTCATCTGAGGATGAGGCCTAATATTAGATGACAAAGCTTCAAGCTGCAGAACTCTAGTCTGCCGAGAAACATATGTATAACATATACCATCTGCCAGTTCACTCCATCGTGAAATATGTTATTCCTTTTACCCATGGCAGATCACGTTCTCCATCCAAATATAATTATACCATTCTACTATCAATGAATGCTTAATATAATACGCAGTTGTGATATCAGCAGGTTTGGTTTTCTTTGCAGCAGATAGTTGTGAGAGGGAAATGATTTTTAAGACCTGATGTGTTTGGAGCCCTCCTGTGAACACATCTGGAGAATGCTAGCCCAGAAAAGATCTATTCTACAGAACCTGACATCCCCTTAAATTATTACCCCAAAAAATGACAGAAAGAATGCATGCTGGAAAACCAAATACTGCAGGGAAAAAGATTGGCAAAGCACCTGAAAAGATTTGGCAAAGCATGTTAGCCTGAGCAAAAGACCCTTCCCAAAAGTGTTAAAGCAGATACTCTCCAGAAAGCCAAAACAGCTGCTTTGAAGGGGATCCCTAGTTGCGTGAGCATGTGAGAGCATGCATAGAAAAGACTTATGCTGGGTCCGCAATGTAGACTTATGTAGCTCCCGTTATTTGCCCCAGTTCCTGCCCACAGGAGCTGGCAATTGCAAATGCAAGTAGGTTAATGGATACCACTTCAATGGGAAGGTAATAGTATTCCGTGTACCTTTGGTGTATACCCTTGCTGGCCACATGACCACAAAAATTGTTTTTGGACAACCCTGGCTCCCTCAGCCACGAAACGGAGATGACCCCCATATCCTAGATTTGGACACGACTGGACAGGGGAACCCTTTACCTTTTTGCTAGTGAAATAAAGCCACTATGTGCAAATATATGCCTATTCAGCCAAGGACCATTTCTGAAGCAGCCTCGCAAAAGACATAGCAACTTCAGTGCTATAAAGAGGGATACTTCACTTGTGTAAATTTTACGTTTTGTGAAGTACCCTTTTCGGAGACTTGGGGATCATCTGTTACTGCTGAACAATCCTTGTTTAACTGATATATTTCCAAACTAAAACAGGTTCTGAATCAATATGAGAGTAGACAATGCATTACATTCTGGCAAAATCCCTTGTATCTTTTCTCTCATTTTCCAAACCCTACTATTCCCATCCTATGCCAATGAAGGTATGTGACAGTTAACAGTCATACTTTAGCGGTCTTAATATTTCGCTCCATCGTGCAAGAGTTGTCAGGTGAAACTGAATATTTTGTAAACATGTTGTTATTAGCCACAAGACTGAAAAGCACTGCACACTCAGCAGCTTAATTGAAGAGATATTTTGGGTACTTTGCACATATTAAAGCAACGTTTGCCTCTCTATGCTGCTTCCAGAAGGCTGATGGCAGCTGCGCCTACAAAGATGAACAAAGTTCTAATGAAGGTAGACATCAGGCAGACTGCGTGATTGATTGATCCAAAATGTTAGGGTGTCAAATGGAGGACAGAAATAGAAGAGTGGGAAGAAAGGTAATCAGCTTGTTTAAACCTTAACATTTTATATCAGTGTTTCTCAACCATGCTGGCTGGAGAACTTTGGGAGTTGAGGTCCAAACATCTTCGTATTGCTCAGGTTGAGAAATACTGTTTTATATTATCTTTTGGAGGAAATTAGGGTTAGGGAATATGTGGTATGAGACTTTAAAAGTTCTATTTAGGGATGGTTCTTCATTTTATAACTTTAATCCTCATTGCCAACCCATCCAGGAATGTAGCATTCTGCTGAAAATGCTCAGATTTGATGTTAGCAGCCATCCGGTGCTATATATTATAGAACAAAGAAGGGGAAATAAATGTTATTTTGTCTCCATTTCTTAATCTCCACCTCCCACCTTCAACACTGTATGCTTCTTGCTAGCTTTAAAAAAGAAAGATGAAAAAGTTACTTTATCCACAGTCTGTCTTGGGCAAGACAAGAATGGGAAACCCTAACTCAGGGGTTCCCAACCAGGGGTGTGAGACGATATTCCAGGGGGTGTGAAAACTTGGGATTAGAAGTTTCAAAATTATAGTGTATATGCATCATTGCAAACTTTTGTAAGGGGTGCGAGAATATATCAGAAGCTTTCTAGGGGTGCGGGATATAGAAACGGTTGGGAGACGCTGCCGTAACTGGCTACGAGTTTAAGAGCACTTTCCTATTCATTTTCATCATTCTCCTTCCCACTAATACTTGGCAGACCATATCTAATAACCATTTCACTTATTATTCATTTGTAGACTATCCTCTATTAATTTGTCTAATCTCCTTTTAAGTGCAGAAGTTGGTACCTACCACAATGTTTTATGATTGCAAATTTCATGGTTTAATCATATGGTGGGTGAAGAATGACTCTCCTTTCCTGATTCATTCACCCTTCAGTTTTACTGGATGACAATGATTCTGTTGAATGATAGGACAATTAATATCTCCACACTCATTTTCATCACATCATACATTCTGTCATGTTCCCTCCTCTAAATTTAACATCCCCAACCTTTTAATCTCTAATTACAGAATAGTTTCTCCAGGGCTGACCTTTGGGGTTTCTCTTTTTGCATTTTTTTTCCCAGTACTAGGATATTTTTTGTAAGTTTTAGTGATCAGAAATACCTGCAATATTCTAAACCCGGTCACACCCACCAGCTTCTGCTTAGAATTACAAGGCAGGCAGGAAGGATAGAATTGTAAACATGAAAACTTTTCAGAGTAGCCATTCATGACCTGACATTTTATTGACATTATTCTTAAAGTGTCTTTCGTACTCGGATCCTATTCATATAGATGAAGTTAGGATTTTTTTGTCTCAAGGTATTTCATACAGCTTCACTTGTTATTTCATTAGCTGCTCATCCAATTTAGAGGCTGACCTATGGGGAATGTGTAATATCTTTTTGTTTTTCTTTCTATTAACAGTTTGATTGCTGCTTTTCTATTTATTATAATGAGCCATAGTGGTGAAGTGGTTAGAATGCAATATTGCAGGCTAATTATGCCAACTTCCAGGAGTTTGATCCTGACCAGCTCAAGGTTGACTCAACTTTCCACCCTTCCGAGGTCAGTAATATGAGGACCCAAATTGCTGGGGGCAATATGTTGACTATAAACCGCTTAGAGAGGGCTGTAAAGCACTATGAAGTGGTATATACGTTTAAGTGCTATTGCTATTCCTAACTCCAGATTTATTTATTTATTCACATTTTATGAACCAAGGTATTCTCCAATAGTGCCAATGTTGTGTGATTGTCTCATTTCATTCATAAAACTTTCACACTGAGGGGTCCTTAGTGCTCTCTGAGCTTGGTTGTTTTCTTGCAGACGTTTCATTACCCAAATTAGGTAACATCATCGGTGCTAGTGATCAACACTAGCTAGTGCACTGATGATGTTACCTACTTTGGTAATGAAATGTCTGCAAGAAACCAATCAAGCTCAGAGAGCACTAAGGACCCCTCATTTCAACCCTGAGGTACAAATATTCTCCTTTATTAATTTTCATGCTATTTTACTTTCATTTTAACTCTAAGAAATAGAATCACAAGAGTCTTGAGAAGAGGAAAAAACAGCCTTCAGAAATAAGGAGGCATCTATATATATAAAAAGGAATTTGTTAGATGAGGAATATTGATATAGATTAAAGTGGTCACTAGAGTAATTAAGGTGCCATTAAAGTGGGTTAATTGGCTTATTTTGGCCATGAATTCACAATTTGTACAGCACTGTAACCAGGGGAAGATTGTTGCACCCGTATGCTGCACTTTTATCACATTGGCAGAAGCCACTTGGGAGTACTCTTAGTAGTGGAAAATTTCTTTAGCTCCTTAGGCTCATTGGTGGCAGAGGAAGATTTTAGGTTGGCTGTTTATTGTACGTTGCAAATGTTTGATCATACTAATTAAACTGCATAACTTCATGAAGACAGGCACAGAGATTATAGCACAAAACTGACAAGAGTGTAGGCACTGCATCTCTTATGTATAAACCTTTTAATCAGACTTGGTTGCAGGAAAACACGAGGAAGTGTTCTCAGGAAGATGATGCTGTCAAGAAAGAAGATGATTTATAAACATTGACTGTAGTGTTTTGTTCACTGCAGTGTCTAACCCTATTGGACTGCAACATCCCTCCCACTAGTCACAATCATGGTAAGAAGAAAGAAGATGGAGTACTAGCATGGTGTGAAGAACAGTGCTCTGTTTTTCCCTCTTTCTGGCACTGAATAAGGCTTGGGAATGTCACAGATATTGATAGATGTGTGTTTATGTGTGTGAGAGAGAGAGACCGAGAGAGAGAGAATAAGAATTACAAAGGGTCAACAACAACCTGATGGTACATAAACATAATCATGTCAAATATATGTAGTAAAATATTATGTAGTCAGTAAGATATACGAGCGACAGTATTGTATTAGTAACAGAGTCTGAGTAGGTAAGATCAGCTACCAAGCTGGGGTCAGATTGGATTAAGACTTTAGTGAGAGACCCCTGGGGATATCTGGGCTGCAGGCCACACTGAGAAGTCAAAATGACATTTTGGAAGAAGGTAATTGCAAACCACTTACAGACAGCTGCATGGAGTTATTCATGAGGTCACCAGAACTCATCTCTGAGTTTCATTTCACTAATACAGAATGAGCTAAGTTCACGTTCCTTCTCAGCTTACGGGTGACTTTTTGTCCGTCATTATCTCACCTAGCTTCAAGATTATTGAAGAAGTAGGTTATTACGGGAGGAAAGAAAGAATCGGGTGTTTTGCCTTTCAAACCAGGATGTTGAAAGTAAAAATAATAAAATGGTGGTGGTGTTGTCATTATTATTACATCCATAGTGCAACTTCGAGCAACTTGAGCATTACTCAAGGTAATGCTGGTGGTGAACACTCTTTTTAGCCTCACAACTTGAGTTTGAATAGTGACTTGCTCCCACTCCAGCAGCTTGACCACTATACCACACACCACATCACACCTCAGTCCTACTCATTGCATAGTCAGATCTCTTCCATTTACAAGACCTGAAGCTTCTACAAAAAAAAATGGGTGCCTGAAACAACACCATTTTCTTGAAGAACGGATGGCAATTGGGTAGCATCCTGACAGCCTAAAGACAAGTGCCTAACATTTTAAAGTATGTTCAACACTAAAGAGGCAAATTAGCTCAGAGTTGCAGCTTACAAGTCCCCCCCCCCAAAAAAAAATGAAGTACAGCAAAAGAAAGGTGGCAGATGATGTTTTAAAAATACCTCTTGAACTTTATTGCCATTATGAGACAAACACAGAGCTGATTGGGTGTGGGGGTTGTTATGTTATTTCAGCAATCTTATGAGTCAATCATTGAGTGGAGAAGGAATATTAATGTTAAATGGGTTATTACCATGCCACTTCGTCCCCCCTCCTCTCTCTGCCCCAAGACTATACAAAAGTCTGGCTTGGCAATGTTATTAGTTCACAGAGGAAACAACAGAAAGACCAAATTGACACACTTCACCCTGAACAGTTTTAAAATACAACTTTATTCACTCACCTTAAGCCATTAATTTGCCTTTTGGAAAAAGCATCTAGGTCCATCTATACCACAAGCATTGGTCCTCTTGAGTCGAAAACATACGTAATGTTTTTGGTGAGTTGCTTCAGGTGTACAATATTTTAGTTCCTGGCCAACAGGGAGTCTGCAGAATAGTTCTCTATTTTTGCAAGAGCATATAAGAGTATGAGTAGAGCTTGTGCTGTTCAAAAAAATGAGAAATAATGGCATTACAGATGCAAAATGATAGGCTTGGATTATTAGACTTGAGCTTAAAAACTTGCCCTCTTGCTGGCTTTCTTTGCTGTATGATTTTTTTTGAAGTTAGACCTATTTAATCCACTTCGGTACAAGTTCACAAAACAATTTGAGTTTACTCACCTCCTCTCATTAAATTGCAGCTCCAAGCAATTAAAGATTTAAGAACAATGTGGTCATAAAGTTGTGTTTTTAGCCAGCTAATAATAACAATAAGAGCCCCCAAATGCTCTCCATCTGCCTAGCTTCTCTAAAACCAATGCCTATTTTTTTTATCCTAGTATCAGATAACATCCACCGTAACTGCACACTTGAACGTTGTTTGATATAAAAGAGTTGATTTGTATTTCCGTCGGAATACTCAAATGAGTGAAGCAACGCAAAACTAAAAAAGCATACTATATATGCATTTTTTTATCCAGAAGTGTGCATCTACTCTCAAGTAAAAAAAATACGTGATTATAGAGTTCTCAAAATATACATCATCCCAATCCAACAATTTTTTTAACTCCCCATCTTGGAGAATTAAATATTCATAGCACAGAAAGATTTTAACAAAGGAGATCTTTTTTTTCACAGGGTCTCTTGGCCATTCTGCTCACTCCCAACAGCATTGGTATTTCTTTTAAATTAATTCACACTGAGAGCCAGTCATATAGTCACTGCATTATGAACTAATTAGCCAAACTTATTTAATAATCAGTCAATAAATTCAGTGCCCTATTAGTAACTAGTGACCATGTTCTTCCCCTTCAGAACATAATTATGTGGAGCACCTTTGTTCTGAAATAATATAACAATTGTTTGGTTACAGTAGAGTGGGCAGCCTGTTTCTTTAGAAAGACTACTCATAATTTGGAGTCCTAGTGGACGATCACTTGACTATGAGTCAGCAGTGTGCTGCAGCAGCAGCCAAAAAAGCTAATACAATCCTGGGTTGTATAAACAGAGGCATAGAATCAAGATCGCGCAAAGTATTAGTACCGCTTTATAAAACCCTAGTAAGTCCACACCTGGAATACTGCAGCCAATGTTGGTCACCATATCACAAAAAAGATGTTGAGAGTTTGGAAAAAATTCAGAGAAGAGCAACTAAGATGATCAAAGGCCTGGAGACTAAAACATACGAAGAACGGCTGCAGGACTTGGGTTTGGCTAGTCTAAAGAAAAGAAGAAATAGGGGAGACATGATAGCAGTATTCCAGTATTTGAGGGGCTGCCACCAAGAAAAGAGGGTCATATTATTCACCAAAGTACCAGAGGGCAGGACAAGAAACAATGGTTGGAAACTGATCAAAGAGAGAAGCAACCTGGAATTAAGGAGAAACTTCCTGACAGTGAAGACAACCAGTGGAATAGATTGCCCCCAGAAATTGTGGGTGCTCCATCACTGGAGATTTTTAAGAAGAGGATAGACAGTCACTTGTCTGAGATGGTATAGGTCCACCTGCTTGAGCAGGGGTCTGGATTAGAAGGCCTCCAAGGTTCCTTCCAGCTCTATTCTATTCTAGTTTTAAGTCTCTCAGGAAAATATCTCCAAAATGTTTCCATGTTTAACTGATCAAAGAAGATTCATTACCAGAAATAAAATATTCAGGAAAGCAAAATGGGAAGAGAATCAGAAAAAACTGTAAAAAGAAACGACCCCAAAGACAATAGTGGAATAGTAGAAGAAATTCAGGTAAGAACAAAGGAAACCACTGATATAAATTACACAAATGATAACTTAGAAGAAATAACAACAGAATCAGTACAGGTCAGCACTGAACTGACCCTCCAACCAGAAGAATTAAAAGAGAAAATTATGACGTATGTAGAATTACCAGTAGATTTGACAAAACTGCCAGCATAAGAAGTAATGCCCCAAAAAGACCTGGCACCTATACTGAACGATGTGAATGAGGTGCTTGCAAGGATTAAAATAACATCTATCAAACAGAACAATCAGCTTGCCTGCAGTACAGCTCTGCTGGTTACCAAAGAACTCGGTATCGAAATTAGAAAACCAAAACCAAAATTATATTCTGTTCCAAAGAGGAAAATCAGACTGGAGGCCAAGATAAAAAAAATAAGTAGTAAATAATTAAAAAAAAACCGCGAAGAGCAAAAATTGCAGAATGAACAAGCATAATAAAAACATTGGCTTAGCAGCAGAAACATTGAAGAAGTGAGGGGTCCTTGGTGCTCTCTGAGCTTGCTTGTTTTCTTGCAAAGGTTTCATTCACGATGTTACCCTAACTAGGTAACATCATCAGTGCTAGTAGAGTCCTTACTAGCACTGATGATGATACCTAGTTAGAGTAATGAAATGTCTGCAAGAAAACAAGCAAGCTCAGAGAGCACTAAGGACCCCTCATTTCTACCCTGAGCTACAAATATTCTCCTTCTTTGGTACATTGATGAAGCTTTGGAAATTATAAAGCGACAAATAACAGCAATAGCTGGGAAAGTTGAACCTATGAGGCACAAATCATCCAATTTAAGCAAAATCAGCTATTCCAATCAGACCAGAGACGGTTCTGGTGTAAATATTAATGGTAATAAATAAATGAATCCTAAAAATTAAAAACAAAAACAAAAAGGGAACACTCCAGTTTTGGAAAGATCTATGGAAACTCAAAAAAGTCTGAATGTGCTTCCTCCCTTTATCTTCATGAAAATTAGGGAGAGGTTTGTCTGAGATGTTTACACATTACATTCCTGCCCCAGACTCAGTTTAATAATAATAATAATAACAACAACAACAATAATAATAACACAAGTTGGAAAAGACCTTGGAGGTCATCTAGTCCAACCCCCTGCTCAGGCAGGAAACCCTATACCATTTCGGACAAATGGCTGTCCAGTCTCTTCTTAAAAATTTCCAGTGTTGGAGCATTCACCGCTTCTGGGGGCAGGTTGTTCCACTGGTTAATTGTTCTAACTGTCAGGAAGTTTCTCCTTAGTTCTAGGTTGCTTCTCTCCTTGATTAGTTTCCATCCGCTGCTTCTTGTCCTGCCTTCAGGTGTTTTGGAGAATAGCTTGACTCCCTCTTCTTTGTGGCAGCCCCTGAGATATTGGAACACTGCTATCATGTCACCCCTGGTCCTTCTCTTCATTAAACTAGACATACCCAATTCCAGCAACTGTTCCTTATATGTTTTAGCCTCCAGTCCCCTAATAATCTTTGTTGCTTTTCTCTGTACTCTTTCTAGAGTCTCGACATCTTTTTTACATCATGGTGACCAAAACTGGATGCAGTATTCCAAGTGTGGCCTTACTAAGGCATTGTAAAGTGGTATTAACACCTCACATGATATTGATTCTATCCCTCTGTTAATGCAGCCTAGCACTATGTTGGCTTTTTTGGCAGCTGCAGCACACTGCTGGCTCATATTTAAGTGATTGTCCACTAGGACTCCGAGATCCCTCTCACAGTTGCTACTATTGAACAAGGTACCACCTATACTATACCTGCACATTTGGTTTTTCTTGCCTAAATGTAGAACCTTACTTTTTTCACAATTGAATTTCATTTTGTTAGATAGCGCCCAATGTTCAAGTCTGTCAAGATCCTTCTGCATTTTAAGCCTGTCTTCTGGAGTGTTGGCTATTCCTGCCAGTGTGGCGTCGTCTGCAAATTTGATGAGTTCCCCATCTATCTCCTCATCCAAATCATTGATGAAGATGTTGAAGAGCACTGGGCCCAGAACAGAGCCCTGGGACACCACAGTACACACTTTCCTCCATGTAGATGCAGTTCCATTGAGGACCACACACTGAGTACGGCCGGCCAGCCGGCTATGAATCCACTGGTGGTGATGCTGTCTAACCCACATTTTTCTATATTATTAAGTAGTAGGTTGTGGTCTACTTTATCAAATGCCTTACTGAAGTCCAAGTAATTGGACTAGCCATTGCCTTGGTAGCAACTCTTCTTTCTGTCCACAAGGCCATTCCCTCATCTCTCTATACATAAATCTTAGTTAAGGGACCTAGTGAAATACAGTTACCATCTCAGGAAAATAAATGCTCGGGGTTATAAGAGGATGGCACATCATTGCTGCATTGTGTGTCAAATAACTGGGTTGATTCTTGCAATAGGAAGATGAAGAACATCACTGCTCATCTTCAGGTATCAAAATGGCTTTAGCTTAGCTGAAAAGAGGTCAAAAGGTTGAGGGACTCTAATTCTACATACTTTGGGCTCCGCTACTACCGGTATGTGCACCAGGGTAGACTGGCATGCATTCTTCTACAAATTATCCCCAAAGTGATGGTAGCAGCAGAAAAGCTGCCTAAATATTTATACCAATGAATTTCTTGTAGCAAAATGCACTCTTCCATAGCATATTGTATTAATTCCTCAAGAAATGAACTCTTTTTAAAAATATTCTACGTAAGACCAGATTGAAAAGCTCTTGATATCCATCTATTGATCCCTGCAGTACAATATTTCTATGGTTCTACCATCCAAGGACCTCACAAGGAAAGTAAAGCACACAAGCTATGTGACACTGTAAGATGCTATAAAATACAAGTGTAGAAAAGCTGCAGCTCCTACAATTGTTCCTCTCACCTCAGTCAAGTTGAACATTGCCACAAGCCAATGTTACATTTGAATGATTAACATAATTTGTAACTTGTATCAATATATGGCAAGCCAGATGTGATGATAACCAATGAATTGATAATATCATTACTGGCAGTACTACAACTTGTTACTACCCCATGTTGACTGCTGTTCTTCAGATCCGGGGTCCTCAACCTTGGCAACTTTAAGACTTGTGGATTTCAACTCCCAGAATTCTGCAGACAGCAAAACTGGCTGAGGAATTCTGGGACTTGAAGTCCACAAGTCTTAAAGTTGCCAAGGTTGGAGACCCCTGCTTCAGATCACTACTCCTGCTTGCTCCAAGATCACTTCTACAAAGATTATTGGGCTTATTCTCAAGAACATGGAATACCAATGCAACCAAAGTTGACTGTGTCATAGCCATCTATAGAAGTGACAACCATCCTATTGTTCTGAGCCATCCAATTTCTCACCTTTATAATCAAAGTAAAGGGATTGTTTTCTATGCAGATTCTCATATATTCTCTTTAACAAAATTTATTGAGTCAAAAGAGATGGGGGCTTCAAGAATTCCAGAAATTTAAGAACCAATTAATTTAGAACCAATATATTCTTGGCATCCAAGTTAGGGCAGAGAGTTTCTGACTTTCTAAAAGCCTACCTATGATCCAGCAGGTGAGTTTCATCACTGATAACAGGTAAGATTGCAGGTATTTGTTTACATAAGTCTCCAGAATCTGTACAGTATCAGTCTGACAACCAACTCCTACAGCACAATACTCTCAATATAGACCAGCCCTTTGAGACAATCCACAGGAAAGCAAAACCAAGAATATCAATGATGCCTTTACTGTAAGGTTATAATAACAAAATCTTGCAAATCTGAAAATACTTCCCCCTTCCCTGCCTTTATTTTCCAGAGGATTCAGGAGATCCCTTCGGAGACACATTCTCTACCCTGTTCCTTCTGTGGGCTGAGCTATCACTTGTGAGACCATTGTCTAAGCCAGGGGTAGGCAACCTTGGCTCTTTTATGACTCGTGGACTTCAACTCCCAGAAATCCTGAGCCAGCATGGCTGGCTCAGGAATTCTGGGAGTTGAAGTCCACGAGTCATAAAAGAGCCAAGGTTGCCTACCCCTGATCTAATCTGTGGCTCTTCCTCCTACCCCCTCAAGGATATTCTTACAGCCAATTACAATATATGAATTGCCCTACTTTGAGAAGTAGGGGTGTCATTTGAAGTTGGTTTTAAGGATCCCTTTGAGGTGAGACCAAACTGGTGGCACTTGCCTTGCCTTGCTATTTCACCACCTTTTTGCTACCTTCCCTTCACCATTGTCTTGTCCCAACCCAAAAAAATGTTCTTACTTTGAGAAAGTGAAAGTAATTGGTAGTGGGGAAGACTGTAGTTTATATGGGAGAACCCCTAGAAGGCCTCCCAAGTCAAGTAGAACTGCTAAGGCAGGATTTTAATTAATGGGCCCGCTTCCTGCCCCTCCCCCACCTCCAAATGCACCAGAATGACTTACTTCAGTTTGACATAAGTGAAGTAATACATCTTTTAAAAGACACAAACACACACCATTAAAATACAGTCATTGGTCCCTTGTCCCTTGTTCTTCCACTGTCTTGGAAATGGAACACAAAATACATTTCCTTGCCCAAGAGAATGTATTTGTAAAAAATAAATAAATGGGAAAACAACAAAAACTAGAAAGAACTGTAAGAACTGCCCTTCAGTAGTTGGTCTAACCTTCCTTCTTGAAAAGTTGGAATAACTTTTGAGAAACACTCCGGAGAAATTCAGTGATACAATTGTGTGGCACATTAACGCTTTCCTTGTTATCAAACTCACAGAATCAGCTTCTTTTGCACTACAGTATCTTTGGAGAACATTTTTGCAGATACAGTACAGTGTTTCTATGCTGGTTTTCAGCAGAAATGTTTTTGGAAAGAAAGAACAGTTGAGAGAATGCCTTTTCCCTTTTCAATCTGGCTTACAGCCATTGCTCCAGCCGCATCCTCCTTTAATTACTAAACTGTTTTGTTACTCAGCATATACCGTTTATCCTATGACATGTAGTAAGAGGCCCACTGATAGAACGTGTTATGGCGCCTGCCTTCTGGAATGATATCCAGAGGGCTCCCACATCAGTGACACTTAGGAAACTATGATAGACTTGGCTATTCTGCCAAGCTCTGGGTCAGGGCAAAGTCTGAGTGGCTGCTGGGTGGGTTTTCTTTGATCATAGGTTGTTTTTGGAGTTCATGATTCTTTTTTGAGATGTATACATGTAGACACAGATACTTCTAATTGTAAGCCTCCCAGAGTCGTTGGGAATCAGGTGCCCTATAAACTGTATAAATGAATAAACTAAAATAAATAAATGGGTGTTTTTAAGGTTGCTCAAGAGAGGGCTATCCTTAGACCCACAGCTTTTGTTTTCCCCAAATGTGATGACCCATAATTCCGGCCATTCCATGGTATTATGAGTAACATCATCATGACTTCGTTATACAGGACATCATCACCATAGCTACCATTGGACTCTTACAAAGGAGGGGGCCAGGTTGATTCAGCAACAGGCCTTGACATAAATACCACCTTGGGATGTTAGATGAAGACTGTAAATCCTGATTGACTTTGCTACAACTCAGTGTAGCCTTTCGATTTCCTATTGGCAATCAGGTTTGGTTGTTTGGATAAAAGCTCCAAGGGGGAGGGGAAACACACCCAAATCCATGCAAAATAATAGCAAATGCTAATTGATGGGTCAGGCGTCTCATTCCAGTTAATGAAGCCGCACAGCTAATCATATCTGACAATTTCCCTATGTCCCTGAGGGTAAAAAGTATTAAAGGACAAGAGGTCTCAAATTACGGAGTGCTTCTGAAATGCTTCCAGGGAGCTTGAGTGTTTGTGTGTGTGTGAGAGAGAGTGAGTGAGTGTGTGTGTGTGTGTGTGTGAGAGAGAGAGAGAGAGAGAGAGAGAGGGTGGAGGAAGAAGGGTTCGTATGCATTAGGCAGAAGATCATCTGGAATTGCTGCCCAAAGTCCTCAGCTTGATGTTATTGCATTCAACCCAGTTTAGACCCTGAAGGAGAGCAATTAGGACCAATTATGTGCAGTTGGGGGGGAGGGGAGGGAAAGGAAAGCTGGGAGGAATGCCAATGAAGGCTTCCAAGGGAACATTTTGACCAGGAGCCTTTCAGCTGAATCACAGGTCAGGCCTTGACCTGCCACTTTAATCAAAGCAATGGAGAGAATTGATGCCTGCTATTAAGCCTCCCTTTGAAAAGCTGCATTGTTAGGAGGAGGATGCTTTGGGGTTTTGCCTGCAAAACCAGAGCTTTCCCATCAAGAAAGCTCCAGGCATTGGAGAACATTAGACCCCAGGAGGCCAGATGGTCAGCTTTTCCACATTTTCTGAGCGTGACCTTCTCATCACGGTGCCTAGATGATCAATTTAGAAGCAAATGGAAAGAGATGGAGCTAACCGCCACTCCGAGGCCAAAGGCATTGTATTCAGCTAATAGCTACCCAAATTGGAGGGCCAGTGAAGTCTTGCAGATCGTGATTCATTCAACTCAACTCAGTAGCCAACCACACCTTGCTCAATCCAAGAGAAGAGGTTTTTTTTTTCCCTTCCAGTGCCATTGCTAGCAATATTCATTCTTCATCTCCTTTATTCTCCTGCTCTTTTTCTCTTCAGGCTCAAAGATCACTGCTTTACTGAACAGCTGACAATTTCTGTCAGTATTGGGGGGTTTTTTAAACCCTTTCAGGGGATTGCAGACATGGCTGTGGTCAAGTCCTTCTGGTTGAAGCCATTTTTTTTCCTGAGCAGGAGCCTGCAAAATTGGGAGAGGCAATATTGCTGCCCCCAAAGTGACCTGCCTTCTGCATCTCTGCGTCAATCATGGTTGTGCTTTGCTTCTTTTTTAAACAGTCATTATTTTAGTTGGGGAATTATCCCCTAACAAGTGCAGAAGGTTCTTCCAGCCAGGCTAATACTAGGATATGCTTTCGAATTGTGGTTGTTGTAGAAGACTCTTGAGAGTTTCCTGGACTGCAAGGAGATCAAATCAGTCAATCCTAAAGGAAATCAACCTTGGAAGGACAGATACCGAAGCTGTAGTGCAAATATTTTGGCCACCAAATGAGAATAGAGGACTCATTAGAAAAGGCCATTGATGTTGGGAGAGATTGAAGGAAAAGGCGGACGGCAGAGGATGAGGTGGTTAGATAGTGTCATGAATATGAATTTGGGCAAACTCTGGGAGACAGGGAATGGCAGAGGAGCCTAGATGCTATGGTCCATGGGCTCACAAAGAGGCAGGCAGGACTTAGTGACTAAACAACAACAACAAAAATACTAGGATAGAGCAGAATGTCTTATCCTAAGGGGAAGAGGCAGTTGTATCTCTGTAAGAGTCTCTTCACCGCACAAGGCTTCTCTCATTTGAGAGGCATATTCAGAAGAGAGGCAGAAACAGCTCATGTGTCATGGCAAAATTACCTCATTTGTGTTTTGAGGTGCAGCATAAATGAAGCTAGAACCACTGAGGAGTGATAAGTGTCTCTAGATGTAAGTAAAAAAAAACCTGTCAGCATATCAATATAGATATGAATCCACTGATATTTGTTTCTTCTGCTTCTATGGTTCCATTCTCCAATCCTTCAGAAAGCGCTATGAGGTTGAGGGATGATAGGAGCAGGTCAATATGGAATCCTTTGCTCTAATAGATGTGAATTGTGATATATGTTTTCATAAAAAAAAGATGTTGAGACTCTAGAAAGAGTACAGAGAAGAGCAACAAAGATGGTTAGAGGACTGGAGGCTAAAACATATAAGGAACGGTTGCTGGAATTGGGTATGTCTAGTTTAATGAAGAGAAGGATGAGGGGGGACATGATAGCAGTGTTCCAATATCTCAGGGGCTGCCACAAAGAAGAGGGAATCAAGCTGTTCTCCAAAGTGCCTGAAGGCAGGACAAGAAGCAACAGGTGGAAACTAGCCAAAGAGAGAAGCAACCTAGAACTAAGGAGAAACTTCCTGACAGTTAGAAGGATTAACCAGTGGAATAACCTGCCTCCAGAAGCGGTGAATGCTCCAACACTGGAAGTAAAATTCTTCTCTGACCTGTCGGTAAACAGACTTTACCATATCCCAAAGGACGGACTCGTCCCCCAACCTGATCTACTGGAGGTTCCAGGGAAGGTTGAAATAATAATAATAATAATAATAATAATAATAATAATAATAATAAATTATTATTATTATTATTATTATTATTATTATTATTATTATTATTATTATTATTAGTTTAGACCACCTCTTATGTTTTTATTTAGCTATCAAATTTCCACATCACCCACTTCACTTGCTTGACTGACTGTTGGCTATGTAGGGAGAGACCCCTATCCCCACCCCCAAAAGAAGGCATTCCCCAGAAAGGAGGCTTCCCTAGGATAAAATCATTGGAGTCTCTCCACTCCCAGGAAAACACTCCAGGCAGTCTCTCCAACAGTTAACTTTTATGAATAAGATACTTTTGTATCTATTAAGAAAACCCGGGCATTCCATTCAAGCAGAATGATAGCTCCATTCATAAGCAAAGTGCTGTCAGCTGCACCCTTCCCAGAAGGCTGAAGCTGATCAAATTAAAAACAGAAAAACAAAGACTCCTAAAATTTACATTCCCTACCCAGTTCCAAAGACAGGGCATGACCCTCCTCCAAGTACAATGGGAGTCAGGCAACAATAATTAGAATACTAAAAGGGCACACTCAAGCACAGACTAAAGTACATTTCACAACAAACCTGGGCATCTAAATCACAAAGCCCTAAAATCACATAAAAACCCATCCACTCACCAGACTGTTTTGTCAGCTGTCCCAGAACTGATTGCTGCATCACTTAGCTTCTGATTCCTAAATAAATGAAGACCTCTTTTCCAACTGCAGCTTGCCTCCAAATTCATTTCTCCTGAGTCTTTCTCCTAGCTTAGAATCAGATCAGATTTTTCTTCCAACAGCCACGTTTTGATGGCTGGTGATAATAGTGGGACGAGGTGATTTTATAACCACATCTTATATGCTTGTCTATTTTTTAATTACAACTATGAGATATCTATCCCAGCTGCCAAGCAAGGCCAAGCAACTATAAGTATGGGATATTAGGTCTAATATTACTGATTCAGGGATTAATTGTAGGTATGAGTATACTTAACAGGGAACAGAAAGGAAGTGCCTTATAAATACTCTAGTACAGTGTTTCCCAATCAGAGCAATTGCCAGAAGTTGGACTTCAACTCCCAGAATTCTCAACACATATTAAAATCTCTGGAATTTGCCAAGGCTGGGAACAATAATATATAGTAATGATTTTTATCACAAAAAATAATAAAAGCTAGCAGAGGATATATCCCAATGGATATAAAAGTCAAGATGATAGTGGCAGCAGAATAGAAATAAAGCCAGATCTTTTTTATGTTAATTGTGTGTCAAATGCTTATTAAAAAAAGGAGTGGAATTTCTCTTGGGCAGTTGCAGCCTCAATCTTACCTTTTTTTGTAATCTCTCTGTGATGATCCTTAAAGCAAGCTTCTGTATATCTCCCCCCCCCTTAGGTTAAGCCTTTTTTAAAAGCCATTCAGGAACCAAAAGTAAAAGCTATTTTATGATCACATTTTAAAAGTTTTTTTTTCAAAGGTTGTTTTCAATATATCTTGAAAATATCAGGAGCACGTTTGCAGACAGGTGCTGCACAGCTCCCTGTTGGATTTACAGTTGCTGACAAATGAGTTTGCCTCTGCAAAAATATAGAAAATGTTTCTTTAAAATGAGAGGGAAGGAGAGGGAAGGAGAGGGAGAGAGAAGAAGAAAAATACATTCAATCAAAACCTAAGCTCACCAAGCTCAAAAGGAACATGAAATTATAAGAAAGCAATTTGTACAAAAGAGCTCTTTTTTAATAGAGGATTCTTAAAATATTGCCGAACATATTCTGCAAAGGAGATTGCCTTGTTATTTTGTCTTGTGGCTGATTATTTGCAATGCAGATGTTATTACATTGTCTGAATACAATCGATCACTGCAAACATTTTCTACGGTGAGCTACTAGGACATTTAAACGGGACAGAAAATGTCAAATTGAGACGATGCCATCCAATCAATTCCCCCCCCCCACACACACTCTATTCTTCAATGCTTGTTTCCAGTAATATGTAAAGCATTTGATTTCTGTTTTCTTCATCTGCGTGCACTGTTTTTAAAGCAGATTTTGTATCATTTACATGTTGCCTTGCATAGGAAAAGATTGGTTGTCTCTTTAATTCTGGCAATGACCCACTGAAAAGCTTTCTAACATAAGAGAGTATCTTAGCATGTTCTTGAAAGCAATGGGCAAGAAACCAGTCCATTCAGTTAAATACTTTCACAAGTTATACTCAGTTACTTGCGAGTGTGTGAACACCGCCTTGCTGTTTTCTTGGTAATAACAAAAAGCTGTTTACCGTGGCCTTGTTTGGGAATGTTTCCAGTCACATCTAGTTTTGAGATATTTTGGTATTCTTTCATCCAAGTACTTTCCACATCCAACTCTAGTTATTTTTATTTTTTTTTAGAATAGCCAAATTTGGCTAATTCTTTTCATTGTAATAGGAACCATAAGGGCATAACTTTCTGGATTTCATAACCATAGGACAGGAGTTCCCAAACTTGGCAACTTTAACATGTGTGGACTTCAGTTCCCAGAATTCCCCAGCCAGCCATGATCATTTTAAAGTTGCCAAGATTGGGAACCCTTACCATACGATATTTTGGATTTTTCTAACATGTANAGAACATGGAATACCAATGCAACCAAAGTTGACTGTGTCATAGCCATCTATAGAAGTGACAACCATCCTATTGTTCTGAGCCATCCAATTTCTCACCTTTATAATCAAAGTAAAGGGATTGTTTTCTATGCAGATTCTCATATATTCTCTTTAACAAAATTTATTGAGTCAAAAGAGATGGGGGCTTCAAGAATTCCAGCAATTTAAGAACCAATTAATTTAGAACCAATATATTATTGGCATCCAAGTTAGGGCAGAGAGTTTCTGACTTTCTAAAAGCCTACCTATGATCCAGCAGGTGAGTTTCATCACTAATAACAGGTAAGATTGCAGGTGTTTGTTTACATAACAGTCTCCAGAATCTGTACAGTATCAGTCTGACAACCAACTCCTACAGCACAATACTCTCAATATAGACCAGCCCTTTGAGACAATCCACAGGAAAGCAAAACCAAGAATATCAATGATGCCTTTACTGTAAGGTTATAATAACAAAATCTTGCAAATCTGAAAATACTTCCCCCTCCCCTGCCTTTATTTTTCAGAGGGTTCGGGAGATCCCTTCGGAGATATATTCTCCATCCTGTTCCTTCTGTGGGCTGAGCTATCGCTTGTGAGACCATTGTCTAAGCCAGGGGTAGGCAACCTTGGCTCTTTTATGACTTGTTGACTTCAACTCCCAGAATTCCTGAGCCAGCATGGCTGGCTCAGGAATTCTGGGAGTTGAAGTCCACGAGTCATAAAAGAGCCAAGGTTGCCTACCCCTGATCTAATCTGTGGCTCTTCCTCCTACCCCCTCAAGGATATTCTTACAGCCAATTACAATATATGAATTGCCCTACTTTGAGAAGTAGGGGTGTCATTTGAAGTTGGTTTTAAGGATCCCTTTGAGGTGAGAACCAAACTGGTGGCACTTGCCTTGCCTTGCTATTTCACCACCTTTTTGCTACCTTCCCTTCACCATTGTCTTGTCCCAACCCAAAAAAATGTTCTTACTTTGAGAAAGTGAAAAGTAAGTAATTGGTAGTGGGGAAGACTGTTGTTTATATGGGAGAACCCCTAGAAGGTCTCCCAAGTCAAGTAGAACTGCTAAGGCAGGATTTTAATTAATGGGCCCGCTTCCTGCCCCTCCCCCACCTCCAAATGCACCAAAATGACTTACTTCAGTTTGACATAATTGAAGTAATACATCTTTTAAAAGACACAAACACACACCATTAAAATACAGTCATTGGTCCCTTGTCCCTTGTTCTTCCACTGTCTTGGAAATGGAACACAAAATACATTTCCTTGCCCGAGAGAATGTATTTGTAAAAAATAAATAAATGGGAAAACAACAAAAACTAGAAAGAACTGTAAGAACTGCCCTTCAGTAGTTGGTCTAACCTTCCTTCTTGAAAAGTTGGAATAACTTTTGAGAAACACTCCGGAGAAATTCAGTGGCACAATTGTGTGGCACATTAACGCTTTCCTTGTTATCAAACTCACAGAATCAGCTTCTTTTGCACTACAGTATCTTTGGAGAACATTTTTGCAGATACAGTACAGTGTTTCTATGCTGGTTTTCAGCAGAAATGTTTTTGGAAAGAAAGAACAGTTGAGAGAATGACTTTTCCCTTTTCAATCTGGCTTACAGCCATTGCTCCAGCCGCATCCTCCTTTAATTACTAAACTGTTTTGTTACTCAGCATATACCGTTTATCCTATGACATGTAGTAAGAGGCCCACTGATAGAACGTGTTATGGCGCCTGCCTTCTGGAATGATATCCAGAGGGCTCCCACATCAGTGACACTTAGGAAACTATGATAGACTTGGCTATTCTGCCAAGCTCTGGGTCAGGGCAAAGTCTGAGTGGCTGCTGGGTGGGTTTTCTTTGATCATAGGTTGTTTTTGGAGTTCATGATTCTTTTTTGAGATGTATACATGTATACACAGATACTTCTAATGGTAAGCCTCCCAGAGTCGTTGGGAATCAGGTGACCTATAAACTGTATAAATGAATAAACTAAAATAAATAAATGGGTGTTTTTAAGGTTGCTCAAGAGAGGGCTATCCTTAGACCCACAGCTTTTGTTTTCCCCAAATGTGATGACCCATAATTCCGGCCATTCCATGGTATTATGAGTAACATCATCATGACTTCGTTATACAGGACATCATCACCATAGCTACCATTGGACTCTTACAAAGGAGGGGGCCAGGTTGATTCAGCAACAGGCCTTGACATAAATACCACCTTGGGATGTTAGATGAAGACTGTAAATCCTGATTGACTTTGCTACAACTCAGTGTAGCCTTTCGATTTCCTATTGGCAATCAGGTTTGGTTGTTTGGATAAAAGCTCCACGGGGGAGGGGAAACACACCCAAATCCATGCAAAATAATAGCAAATGCTAATTGATGG
Organism: Protobothrops mucrosquamatus; assembly: GCF_001527695.2. NCBI lineage: Eukaryota > Metazoa > Chordata > Lepidosauria > Squamata > Viperidae > Protobothrops > Protobothrops mucrosquamatus. The sequence goes on along the minus strand of NW_015390370.1, from coordinate 37,656 downwards.
GTCAGGCGTCTCATTCCAGTTAATGAAGCCGCACAGCTAATCATATCTGACAATTTCCCTATGTCCCTGAGGGTAAAAAGTATTAAAGGACAAGAGGTCTCAAATTACGGAGTGCTTCTGAAATGCTTCCAGGGAGCTTGAGTGTTTGTGTGTGTGTGAGAGAGAGTGAGTGAGTGTGTGTGTGTGTGTGTGTGTGTGTGTGTGTGTGTGTGAGAGAGAGAGAGAGAGAGAGAGAGAGAGAGAGAGGGTGGAGGAAGAAGGGTTCGTATGCATTAGGCAGAAGATCATCTGGAATTGCTGCCCAAAGTCCTCAGCTTGATGTTATTGCATTCAACCCAGTTTAGACCCTGAAGGAGAGCAATTAGGACCAATTATGTGCAGTTGGGGGGGAGGGGAGGGAAAGGAAAGCTGGGAGGAATGCCAATGAAGGCTTCCAAGGGAACATTTTGACCAGGAGCCTTTCAGCTGAATCACAGGTCAGGCCTTGACCTGCCACTTTAATCAAAGCAATGGAGAGAATTGATGCCTGCTATTAAGCCTCCCTTTGAAAAGCTGCATTGTTAGGAGGAGGATGCTTTGGGGTTTTGCCTGCAAAACCAGAGCTTTTCCATCAAGAAAGCTCCAGGCATTGGAGAACATTAGACCCCAGGAGGCCAGATGGTCAGCTTTTCCACATTTTCTGAGTGTGACCTTCTCATCACGGTGCCTAGATGATCAATTTAGAAGCAAATGGAAAGAGATGGAGCTAACCGCCACTCCGAGGCCAAAGGCATTGTATTCGGCTAATAGCTACCCAAATTGGAGGGGCAGTGAAGTCTTGCAGATCGTGATTCATTCAACTCAACTCAGTAGCCAACCACACCTTGCTCAATCCAAGAGAAGAGGGGTTTTTTTCCCTTCCAGTGCCATTGCTAGCAATATTCATTCTTCATCTCCCTTATTCTCCTGCTCTTTTTCTCTTCAGGCTCAAAGATCACGGCTTTACTGAACAGCTGACAATTTCTGTCAGTATTGGGGGGGTTTTTAAACCCTTTCAGGGGATTGCAGACATGGCTGTGGTCAAGTCCTTTTGGTTGAAGCCATTTTTTTTCCTGAGCAGGAGCCTGCAAAATTGGGAGAGGCAATATTGCTGCCCCCAAAGTGACCTGCCTTCTGCATCTCTGCGTCAATCATGGTTGTGCTTTGCTTCTTTTTTAAACAGTCATTATTTTAGTTGGGGAATTATCCCCTAACGAGTGCAGAAGGTTCTTCCAGCCAGACTAATACTAGGATATGCTTTCGAATTGTGGTTGTTGTAGAAGACTCTTGAGAGTTTCCTGGACTGCGAGGAGATCAAATCAGTCAATCCTAAAGGAAATCAACCTTGGAAGGACAGATACCGAAGCTGTAGTGCAAATATTTTGGCCACCAAATGAGAAAAGAGGACTCATTAGAAAAGGCCATTGATGTTGGGAGAGATTGAAGGAAAAGGCGGACGGCAGAGGATGAGGTGGTTAGATAGTGTCATGAACATGAATTTGGGCAAACTCTGGGAGACAGGGAATGGCAGAGGAGCCTAGATGCTATGGTCCATGGGCTCACAAAGAGGCAGGCATGACTTAGTGACTAAACAACAACAACAAAAATACTAGGATAGAGCAGAATGTCTTATCCTAAGGGGAAGAGGCAGTTGTATCTCTGTAAGAGTCTCTTCACCGCACAAGCCTTCTCTCATTTGAGAGGCATATTCAGAAGAGAGGCAGAAACAGCTCATGTGTCATGGCAAAATTACCTCATTTGTGTTTTGAGGTGCAGCATAAATGAAGCTAGAACCACTGAAAAGTGATAAGTGTCTCTTGATGTAAGTAAAAAAAACCCGTCAGCATATCAATATAGATATGAATCCTCTGAGATTTGTTTCTCCTGCTTCTATGATTCCATTCTCCAATCCTTCAGAAAGCGCTATGAGGTTGAGGGATGATAGGAGCAGGTCAATATGGAATCCTTTGCTCTAATACATGTGAATTGTGATGTATGTTTTCATAAAAAAAAGATGTTGAGACTCTAGAAAGAGTACAGAGAAGAGCAACAAAGATAGTTAGAGGACTGGAGGCTAAAACATATAAGGTTGCTGGAATTGGGCATGTCTAGTTTAATGAAGAGAAGGACCAGGGGGGACATGATAGCACTGTTCCAATATCTCAGGGGCTGCCACAAAGAAGAGGGAGTCAAGCTATTCTCCAAAGCGCCTGAAGGTAGGACTAGAAGCAACGGATGGAAATTAATCAAGGAGAGAAGCAACCTAGAACTGAGGAGAAACTTCCTGACAGTTAGAACAATTAATCAGTGGAACAACCTGCCTCCAGAAGCGGTGAATGCTCCAACACTGGAAGTTTTTAAGAAGAGACTGGACAGCCATTTGTCTGAAATGGTATAGGGTTTCCTGCCTGAGCAGGGGGTTGGACTAGATGACCTCCAAGGTCCCTTCCAACTTTATTATTATTATTATTATTATTATTATTATTATTATTATTATTATTATTATTATTATTATTATTATTATTATTATTATTATTATTATTATTATTATTATTATTATTATTTTAGACCACCTCTTATGTTTTTATTTAGCTATCAAATTTCCACATCACCCACTTCACTTGCTTGACTGACTGTTGGCTATGTAGGGAGAGACCCCCAAAAGAAGGCACTCCCCAGAAAGGAGGCTTCCCTAGGATAAAATCATTGGAGTCTCTCCACTCCCAGGAAAACCCTCCAGGCAGTCTCTCCAACAGTTAACTTTTATGAATGAGATACTTTTGTATCTATTAAGAAAACCGGGGCATTCCATTCAAGCAGTATGATAGCTCCATTCATAAGCAAAGTGCTGTCAGCTGCACCCTTCCCAGAAGGCTGAAGCTGATCAGATTAAAAATAGAAAAACAAAGACTCCTAAAATTTACATTCCCCACCCAGTTCCAAAGACAGGGCATGACCCCCCTCCAGGTACAATGGGAGTCAGGCAACAATAATTAGAATACTAAAAGGGCACACTCAAGCACAGAGTAAAGTACATTTCACAACAAACCTGGGCATCTAAATCACAAAGCCCTAAAATCACATAAAAACCCATCCACTCACCAGGCTGTTTTGTCAGCTGTCCCAGAACTGATTGCTGCATCACTTCGCTTCTGATTCCTAAATAAATGAAGACCTCTTTTCCAACTGCAGCTTGCCTCCAAATTCATTTCTCCTGAGTCTTTCTCCTGGCTTAGAATCAGATCAGATTTTTCTTCCAACAGCCACCTTTTGATGGCTGGTGGTAATAGTGGGACGAGGTGATTTTATAGCTATATACTTGTCTGTTTTTAAATTACAACTATGAGATATCTATCCCAAGCTGCCAAGCAAGGCCAAGCAACTATAAGTATGGGATATTAGGTCTAATATTACTGATTCAGGGATTAATTGTAGGTATGAGTATACTTAACAGGGAACAGAAAGGAAGTGCCTTATAAATACTCTAGTACAGTGTTTCCCAATCCGAGCAATTGCCAGAGGTTGGACTTCAACTCCCAGAATTCTCAACACATATTAAAATCTCTGGAATTTGCCAAGGCTGGGAACAATAATATATAGTAATGATTTTTATCACAAAAAATAATAAAAGCTAGCAGAGGATATATCCCAATGGATATAAAAGTCAAGATGATAGTGGCAACAGAATAGAAATAAAGCCAGATCTTTTTTATGTTAATTGTGTGTCAAATGCTTATTAAAAAAAGGAGTGGAATTTCTCTTGGGCAGTTGCAGCCTCAATCTTACCTTTTTTTTGTAACCTCTCTGTGATGATCCTTAAAGCAAGCTTCTGTATATCTCCCCCCCCCCTTAGGTTAAGCCTTTTTTAAAAGCCATTCAGGAACCAAAAGGAAACGCTATTTTATGATCACATTTTAAAAGTTTTTTTTTTCAAAGGTTGTTTTCAATATATCTTGAAAATATCAGGAGCACGTTTGCAGACAGGTGCTGCACAGCTCCCTGTTGGATTTACAGTTGCTGACAAATGAGTTTGCCTCTGCAAAAATATAGAAAATGTTTCTTTAAAATGAGAGGGAAGGAGAGGGAAGGAGAGGGAGAGAGAAGAAGAAAAATACATTCAATCAAAACCTAAGCTCACCAAGCTCAAAAGGAACATGAAATTATAAGAAAGCAATTTGTACAAAAGAGCTCTTTTTTAATAGAGGATTCTTAAAATATTGCCGAACATATTCTGCAAAGGAGATTGCCTTGTTATTTTGTCTTGTGGCTGATTATTTGCAATGCAGATGTTATTACATTGTCTGAATACAATCGATCACTACAAACATTTTCTACGGTGAGCTACTAGGACATTTAAATGGGACAGAAAATGTCAAATTGAGACGATGCCATCCAATCAATCCCCCCCACACACACTCTATTCTTGAATGCTTGTTTCCAGCAATATGTAAAGCATTTGATTTCTGTTTTCTTCATCTGCGTGCACTGTTTTTAAAGCAGATTTTGTATCACTTACATGTTGCCTTGCATAGGAAAAGATTGGTTGTCTCTTTAATTCTGGCAATGACCCACTGAAAAGCTTTCTAACATAAGAGTATCTTAGCATGTTCTTGAAAGCAATGGGCAAGAAACCAGTCCATTCAGTTAAATACTTTCACAAGTTATACTCAGTTACTTGCGAGTGTGTGAACACCGCCTTGCTGTTTTCTTGGTAATAACAAAAAGCTGTTTACCGTGGCCTTGTTTGGGAATGTTTCCAGTCACATCTAGTTTTGAGATATTTTGGTATTCTTTCATCCAAGTACTTTCCACATCCAACTCTAGTTATTTTTATTTTTTTTTAGAATAGCCAAATTTGGATAATTCTTTTCATTGTAATAGGAACCATAAGGGCATAACTTTCTGGATTTCATAACCATAGGACAGGAGTTCCCAAACTTGGCAACTTTAACATGTGTGGACTTCAGTTCCCAGAATTCCCCAGCCAGCCATGATCATTTTAAAGTTGCCAAGATTGGGAACCCTTACCATACGATATTTTGGATTTTTCTAACATGTAGGGAGAAGTGTTTTTTGTTTTTTTTTTGTTTTTGTTTTTTTTAAATCTACTCCTAGCCTCTAAGACAGGGGTTACCAACTGGGGGTGCTCGCACCTCATGGGGGTGCAAGACAATATTCCAAGGGGTGTAAAAACTTCATTTTTCAAAATTATAGTGTATATGCATAATTTGTTGCCATTATTTCAAACTTTTGTAAGGGGTGCGAGAATATATCAGAAGCGTTTTAGGGGTGTGGGGTATAGAAAAGGTTGGGAACCACTGCTCTAAGAGATGGGTGGGGGAGTCTCGCCTCAGAATGAGCCAAAAGGAAATGAAATAAAATTCTCATATCAGTAGATCAGAGATTTTCTGCCTCCACTTCCCAAATGCCTTAGATAGGGAGGAATATGTAAGTAGTTAAACCAATAAGAATCGGTCAAGGGGGTTTTGCTTGACCTTTGCGCTCAGAAGTTCATTAGAATGGTGAAAACACACCTGAATATTTAGATCAGCATTTACAGGAACATGCTGATGCATATTATGGGATGGTACAAGTTAACATGGAACCAGTGGGCAGGTACTGTGGAAATATTACTTGGAAATATTATGTGGAATGTCAGCGATGCATCAAATTACTGTGAATGAACTCTGCCGCTTTTTTTCTCAAGCAAAAGCACATAAAAGTGGTGCCTGAGGCAGAAAAATTGCTCCTCTGATTGGCTGAGAGGATATATGAAGACCCTCTTTATATGTGCCATAAATAGTTTTGATTTTTTTTTATTTTTTTTTAAAAATCACCTTTACTTATTTGGGCAAAGACACATTGAGCCCAACAAATCCCTGGATTCTCCCTTTAACACTATTCGTTCCAGTGGTTTACTGAGTTTCTTACTACCAGGTGTTCTAAAACAATCCTCTTATATGTTTATACTTCTTTAACCTTCTCACCTATTTTGCTGACAAAATCTTAGCATCAGTGTTTAATAAAGTGTTGCACAATGACTTCTGCAGTGGTTTAAGTCCTTGAAAGCCTTCAAAATTACTGTCACATAAGCTTCATTATTGGGGAAAATGACAGGGCCCTCTTTTCATAAGACTCCCCAGATATCTCCAAAACAATAGGGCAGTGATGGCGAACCTTTTAGAGACCAAGTGCCCAAACCACTTATTTATCGCAAAGTGCCAGAGCCGCATCAGCATTGTGGTGCCCTCAGGGGGAGCATGGGGGCGTGGTCCACTGGGTGGCCATGGCTGCAGTTGTCATGGCAAACTGAGTGGGCGTGGCTGGGGTGGGCATGGCCACCTCAATGTTGCTCATGGGGGGGACACCTGTGGTGGCCGGGCAGGGTTGGGGGAGATCCAGGGGATCTCTGGCGGGTGGGGCGGTGGGCAGGCGGCCCAGCATAGATGGGGGAAGCACACAATCCTAGCTGGGACTGGGGGACCATGGCGCTGATGGGGATCCGGCTTTCCATGCTCGGGGTGGCCTTTGGCTTGCTGGGTGTGGCCGTGCTCTACCACCTCTACTTGAGCTTGCTAGATGGCCACTTTGCCTCCTTTGTGCTGGGTGGGGCTGCCGCTCCGGGTGGCGGTGGCGGCCTAATGGACCTGCGTAAGCTGCTGGCAGCAGCAGCGCACGTGCCCACAGAGAGGGCTCTGAGTGTCGCCTCTGGCACATGTGCCATAGGTTCGCCACCACTGCTATAGGGGGTACCTTCCCCTTACAGTTTTATGCCATTCTATTATACTTACTCCTTTTGGCCTGAGAGTCTTCCCAGGTTTCATCATAACAATAGTGTCATTGATTTGTGTTTGTGTGTGTGGGGGGGGGGTAGTGTTAAAGATTTTCTATATTCTCTAGTTGCCCAGTCAAGATTTTTTAAAAAAAAATATTACAGAGAAAAAAAATCCATACACTTGCTCAGGGCTATTTCAACATATACAGCATGTTAAACTTTACAAAACATTAAACAATGGAATTCACTTCATTGCAATTACCACTCCTTCCCCCCCCCCAAAAAAACCCCTTTAAATGTAGATAATGTATTACATTGTTTTATTATTGAGAAGTCAATAATTTCTCACATTTGTCTCCCTGTTTTCAATACATTCATTAAAAAAATACTACTCCTGATGTAGTGCATAATAATGGATCCAAGTTAATAGATTTAAAAGCCTGTTGTTATGCTTCGAAGCGTGACGTGCAGAGGTATTTTCTCAATGTTTCTTTCATTTCTAACCCTATGAATCACACTTTACCATCAATCAAAGGTTTTAAGTGTTTCTCAAATTATTGCCAAATTAGGCAAGTCTGTTTATTTAAAATATATATCTACAGCTTTTTGTTATTATTGTTCGGTGCACATAAGAGGCTTCTGATACCCAGTCAGAGAAATAATCTCTGTGTTGTCAGAAGTCACCTTACAGAATCCTGACAAGATATACCGTAAGTAAACATTCCACATCCTGTGGGAGCATCATTTCAGAGATATTTCTTTACCTAAACAGAGAAACCAAATGACCATGGGTGGGCAAAAGGGCAGTAGCAGCAGGAGTAATTTCTGACTTCCTGCTGGCTTCCCCATTGAGTTTCCTTGTGGGAAACTGGCACGGAGCATCAGAATTCCTTTTTTCCATCTTTCCTTCTTTCTTTCCTTCTTTCTTTCCTTCTTTCCTTCCCTCCTTCCTTCCCTCCCTCCTTTCTTTTTTCTTTTGTTCTTTCTTTCTTTCTTTCTTTCTTTCTTTTTTCCTGTTCCTTTATTCTTTCCTTCCTCTCCCCCCCCCTTTCCTTTGCAGCAAGCAGATAAGTGGTTGCTGCTGGGTGGGGGAGAGAATGAGGGAATGGGAGAATGTTGAAAATGAAGATATGTAATCTGCAACACTGCAGCAGCACCAGCAGCAGCCAGCTGCACTGAAGCAACCACGACTCCCCCCCCCCCCAAAAAAAATTTTTTTTTATTCTTTTAGGAGTCCTGGATTCCAGATTTTGGACACATTTTATAAGTTAGTCCATTTGAGGTACCTTGGTTAAAAATTGTTGCTCCATGATGCCCTGTTTCACCCTTAATGTCAACAAGAGTTTTAGCAGTATATAGATTCAGTCTGGGATAGCCCTTGCAAATGACCTGGAAGGCTATATTTTCATCCAGTTGATGAAACTGAAGGAAAAATCAAATTTAATCAACAAATGATCCAAAACTCCAACTTGTATGGTTTTCTCCCCACCCAGCAAGACAACCACGTTGAATCGAATGTATCAGGTTGTGTATCTACTATATCAAGTACATCAACTAAGATTGGCCCATAATAAGCTAAGATAGTGCAGAATGGATTATTGAAAAAGGTATACTTTACATCATTAGACCGGAGTTGCCGCCTAATTTTACAAAGAAATTAGATGATCATTTGCATGCTCCATGGGGTCTTTTCTCGTTCTTTTATGCTTCAGACATACAGATATGAAAGCTTTGTTAAAGGAAAAGGTGAGAACTTTTTGCAAAACAGCATCTTTATAGTCCTCTAGCAACATGAGAGAGAGAGAAAAAATCAATACATATCTTATTTCAGTCTGTAAGAAAACCATCAGGTCCCAGAGCCTTACCTAATTTTATTTATTTCAATGCAACTAAGATTTCCTGCAGAGATAAAGATACAGCTGAATTGCTTGAGAGCCTGAGTACTCTTCAGAAAGATTATTTTATCCAAAACATCTTAATTCATAAATCTGATATTGTTAAATCAATATTAGAAAAACAGGTATAAAACTAAAAGTGTTGATTTATTTACTTATTGATTGCTAACATTCCTATGTGCTCTACACCTAACAGCTCAAGGCATTATTATCTGTTCACCATGATGGGACCTTACAGCTACCAGTTCTTTAGCTGGTTTTGACTTTCATACACCTCAAGTTCTTCCCAAGAATCTAGGATGTCAAAATATATCAGCATAGTATATCTGCAGGTGCAGGCAGTGTGGTCTTTTACAATTGGCAATTGGAAATTTTAGCAATGCATAGATTTCCTAAATGCCATGTAAGATTTCTTTTAGTATGGCACCCAGTGTGTGTCAAGATGAAATTTTGGCAGCTACATGCCTCTGCATTTCAACTTGCCTTTAGATTAAGGGGGGAGGGGTGGGTGGGAGGTATTACTTTCAAATGGGTAGATGGAGAAACGAAATTTCTTCAATTCAGCTGCAGACCAAGGGAGCCTGAAGCCTTGTCAACGACACCAGAATAGGTGTGGACTTGTGGCAGATGGTTCCCATAACAAAACAGACTTGTTATGTAATGGGTTATGTAAGACATTGGGGGTTTGACTGGGAAAATTATTGTTTAAGTCTATGAATTGGTGTAGGAACCTCCGAGTTAGTTTTGCTTTGACATAACCATGCAATGTATTCAATAAACCGTAAGATTTTCGGAAACAAAATTAATCTAGAGTTTTATTTGGATTCGCGAACTGGATATTGACAGTGTGCCAATAACTACTGGAACCACTATGACTAGTTTTTGCCATAATCTTCCAGTTTCGATTTTCAGATCTTGAAATTTGAATTTTTGTGCTTTTCTCTAATTCTTTGTCTTTTATTCTGCTATCCCCCATATTGCCACATCAGTTATCCATAATTTCTTCTTTTCAACCATAGTTATATCTGGTGAGTTGTGAACCAAGACTTTTTGAATCTGAATTTAGAAACCCCACAATAGTTTAACCTGCTCATTTTCAACTACTTTTTCAACTCTATGTTCCCACCAATTTTTCATTATTTGTATATGATCATTTTTACAGTTGTTCCAATGAATCATTTTGGTGACTTTGTTGGAATCTTCTTACATGAGCTGAATATATGATTGATTGTTTGTTCTGCTTCTTTGCATACTCCGCAATATAAATCATGGTTTTTCAATTTCGGTCTTGATTACATTAGTTCAAATGGCTTGGTCCTGCATAGCTAATTATTATAGTCCATCACACAGTCAGCCAGATGTTTTGACTGAATTTGCATTTTTATCAACCTATCGACTTGGGATTAGCAGATGTTGATGTTTGATGGTGTTAGAGTATCATCACAGGATGTAAGCTGTCCCGAGTAAAACTGCCTTTTGCTGATGATGAATTTGTCAATGCTGATGATGTTCAAGTGGTGCTCCAGTTGTTTTGGGTTGCACCCAAGAAACCTACTATTATTGGTAATACCTTTGCTTTCTTTTGCCACAGTCGTTCTATTTCTATTTGCAGGTTTTGTATTTTGTTATCTTCTCCAGTATAGTTGGTTGCAGTCAGATGCAGTCAGCCAGAAATTTAGAGTGGATTTGGCATTTTTAGCCATCCATTGTGTTCTTCCCAAAGGCCTGGGATAGGCAGATGCTGTTTTTTGGTGGTGTTAAAAGGATATGGGAAAATAGAGGGGTGGGAAAAGTCAGGTATGATGGGATGGGAGAAAGGACCACACACTGGTGGTTCTAGCTGGCTATGGCTTCCCAACTCATGATGCAGGGGATTTGCGATGCCCCCACAGTTGTAAGGGTAGATATGCTGCCAATTGCTCATATTTTTGTCATGTGACTGTGGAGACTCTAAAATGGTTGGAACTTTGGGATGAGGTCATATGTCCCTTCATTCAGTGCCATTATAATTTTGAACGGTTGTTGAATGAACAATTGTAGGTCTAGGACTACCTATAAGCAACAGCAAGTAAAGACTGCTACTTCCCTTCTCCTTTTAGTTTTAATAAAGCACATTGATCAGCAGTTTCCATATCAAGAGAATGTTTTCATGTCTTCAGGATGTGAGGAAAGCAACAAACAGCTGGATAGCATCCCCCCATCTTCACCCCACCCCAAACGTCTCATCTACTTGTGTCTCGCTACAAAATATATGTCATTAAACACTACAGATTGCTTCACAACCTGGGCGATAGACTGGAAAAATCATTTTCTTCTTATCTTTCTATTCCAAAGACCGAGCTTGTTTTGCCAGTGATACAATATTATCTTGCCTGGTAGTTTCAAGAAACTGAATCAGAATTGAACTGGGTCTCTGTAAATGGAAACAGAAGCCTGAAATAGTATGGCGCCTCTATTTTAAGTGATATTCAGCTTTTAACAAAAAAAAGACCTCACATATATAATTTTCCCATACACAACACCACAGACTGATCTGATTTGGCATTGGAGGAAATATTCAAAAGATGTAAATTATTTCTGGCGAAGAGTTCTTAAAAAATGGGTCAATTCATTCAGCTGATTCAAGTTGACTTAATCTGTTCTCATAAAAAGAAATTATTGCGGCTTTAAGTTCTGAGACACTCTTACTTAGAGAGGAAAATGTTTAGCAAAATATATATTTTAGAGCATCTATGGAAATTCTGCTTCAAATCATGAATGAGAGCTTTAAAGATCAGAAACTTTTCCAAAGTACCTAGATGGATCCTCCTGGGTCTCTGACTCTTCAGTGAAATCCAGAATTAAAACAGTTATTTGAAGTTCCTCAAAGATTGGAATGCTTACATCAGGATAGTTATAGTTGGTGTAGTTACAGTAGCTGCAGCAATTTCTTGATCTGCATCGTTTGAGGAAAAAAAGTAATGCATGGGAGATGAATTCTTTAGTTTTTCAATGATTTAAAATCCATAATGCCTTCCAAACAGATATGAGTTAAAAGAAACTAATAAACAAGCTAATGACATTAACTACTTTGAGAGGTCATTGGCGTCTCTCTGAGCTTGCTTACTTTCTTGCAGACATTTCATTACCCTAACTAGGTAACATCATCAGTGCTATAAGGAGTGCTGACAGCAAACAGAACTCATTACTAGCACGGATGATGTTATCTAGTTAGGGAAAGGAAACGTCTGCAAGAAAACAAGCACACTCAGAGAGCACCAAAGACCCCCTCATTTCAACTCTGAGCTACAAATATTTTCCTTCATTGATTAACTACTTTCCAAATGATTTATGAAAACAATCCAATCTTAAGTGACAACTTCAATGTCAGAGAGATCCTGGTATTGTAGACCAGGGAGCCATCATCACAAATCTTAAGTCCATTGCTAATTCTTCTCATTAGTCGGAATGTACATTTTACTTTTGCGCCTTTGTCCTGAATACTCTGGTACACTGCATACCTCTAGGCTGGTGGGATGAATAGTAGGCATAGACTAGCATGAGCATGTTTGAGATAACATGGACTGTGGTTGCCCTTTGGGCACACTGGCCAAAATGTACCAAAACCTGAATCAATGGTATCGGAGAACATGGAAAGGATTGTCTACACGAGGGGTTCCTCAAACTTGGCCATTTTCAGAGTTGTGGACTTCAACTCCCAGAATTCCCAGGGGTCCTCAAACTTGGCCACTTTAAGATTTGTGGACTTCAACTTCCAGAATTCCTCAGCCAGCATGGCTGGCTGGGGAATTCTGGGAGTCGAAGTCCACAAGTCTTAAAGTGGCCAAGTTTGAGGACCCCTGGCCTACACTGTTAATTTAGTCATCGTTTTATTGGAACCAAAGAGCATTTGGGTTGTTAAGGCAGTTAGGGACATTAATTGTAGTTGAATACATGCTGAGATGTCAACCTCATTGAGAGAGGGATAGCAACTTCAACTTCCTTAAATGGCTGAGCTTGGACCAAACTGTTTTAGACAACTATTATACTGTCGCCGGCCTTCCATTTTTGAGGGAAGGTTGTCAAGAAAGTGGTGAGCCTGCAGTTTCAGAGATTCCTGGAGGAAGCAGATTATCTAGACCAGGGTTCCCCAACCCTCGGGCCACAGACCAGAACCAGTCTGCAACATGCCAGAAACCAGGCCGCAGAAATGAGTGAACTCCATCCATATATGTGTGGAATGCAGACAGCACATGAAACCACAGCCCCTCCAATCCACGGAAAAACCTCTCTCCACGGAACTGATCCCTGGCACCCAAAAGGTGGGAGGCCATTGATCTGGACCTATTTCAGTGGAACTCAGTACAGAAGCGGCTTTGATGATGCTTTTGGATGACCTGTAAAGGAGGATGGACGGAGCTGGTTCATCCATCCTTACTTTCCTTCATTTTTCAGCAGACTTCAATAATGTTGATCATACTGTTGGTTCTCTTCCTTCCTTCATGCTGGTTCTAGTTGGTGTTGTGCGTAAGAGGTATAGAGACTGTCTCCCCTAGGGTTCAACACTCTCTCCCCTCCTTTTACATCAACATTTAGTGCTGAATAAGTTCATCCAGCATTTAGGTTTGATATAATCAATCTGCTGATGATACCCAATTATATCTTTTCATCATAGATTGGCCAAGATAGACCATTTCGATCCTGTCCCAATGCTTGGAGTCTGTGTGGACCTAGATAGGGAAGAACCAACTCTGATTCAATCCTACTAAAAATCAGTGGCTGTGAATATTAGGACCTCCTGGACATTTCCCATCTATCTTGGATGGGAGACCATCTGGCAGCCATAGCTATTACTTAAGATGTTGTGAGCAAGGGAACCTTTGCATAACATTTGCACCTTCCTGTATCAAGAGTCCCTTCACACAGTCACTTATGGTCTAATCGACTTACAGCTCTGGTGGAATGTGTCCTGTATGGGGCTGACCTTGAAAACCACTTGGAAGGAATATAGTAGTGTGAGCAGCTAGTATGGGAATACTTTGGTATGCCCATGTGTCACTTTAGTCTGCAAGCTGAACTGGTGTAGCTGGTGCAATTAAAGATGCTGGTCATCATAAAGCCCCACATGGCATAGGCCAGGATATCTGAGGGACTGCCTAGCTACCATGGTTTCTGCCTACCCAGTATATGCCAGCAGAGTTGATACAGTGAGTTCCTTCGACCCATCTATTATGTGTGTTATTGGCCAAGCTAGAATTCGTGTGGCTAGCACTTTGACTGACTGGTAACAGTAGCAATCATTCTTCGCTCTATAACAGCATAACTTGGATAACAGGAAAGTATTATTCCTTTGGTTTCTTTTCCTAAGAACTGGTATAAATCATCTTAATGGCTATATAAAGTGAAAAATGAATTACTGGGAAGTAAGAGATCAGTATCAAGAACTTTGTGTGATTTATATTCAGCATTTTTTCAACTCATTTTTTTCTGCTGCTTCTGGTCTAATCACAAAGAAGGAAGCTCTTTATGTTGTAAGAACTCTTCTACCCTACGGTAATAATTAGAAAGGTCGGGTGAACTTCTTTAATGGTCAGACTGGCTCTGTCATTAGACAGTGGGAGGCAGCACCCTTAGGCTGCGGATCTTGAAGCGCATAGATGATATTACTGTGTGTGTGTGTTGCAGAAGCTTGTTTTTGGCTCCACAGGGAGGCTGCAGTTGTTAGGGGTTGTAAAATCCAGGGCTCATCTAAACAGTTTCCTTGCTCCACCATGAACGTACTCTACTAACTGTTGGCCAAGGACAACATCTTGTCATCCTGAAGTAGGCTGAAGCTGATCTGTTCTGGTAGGAAAGTAGAGTTTTCCTAGCTCCCATGGTAGACAACCTCCCAATGGAAGAGGGGCCTTTGAAGCTCAGTGGTCTCTTCGGCTGTAATTGATCCAGCAACTGGGGCAATTTGTGGATGCCAGCAAGAATGGTCTCTCTCTCCCCCCCCTTCCCTCTCACTCACTCTCTTTCTCTCTCTTGCTGTCTGTATATATGACATAAGCTTGTGTGCAGGAAAGTTGAATAAAAGTCCTCTTCACAAATGTGTGTGATTTTTCTTCTTCCATAAGTTCTAGACTTATGCTATCAGAGGTATCCTTCTACAGATGCCCAACACACAAGGCTATAAGATTAGAGTTTCTTGTGTCTCTCCTTGTAAGAGTGGATATGGGGCAAAATGACAGAAGAGAAGTATCAAATAACTCTCTTTGTTCAGCCCTCTTCCTCTTCACCAGCATTCAGAGGAAATAAGAGGACACAGATTGCTGGTTCTTCTGAATTCAAACAGTTTGAGCTAGACTTCCCTGGTTGTGAGGAAAGCTGAGATCCATGCTTGGTATCTTCTTCATTGCTGCGGGATGGGTAAAGAGAAACAGCAAATTCTAACTATTTGTTGCACTCTAGAGGTCATTTGGATTTTTGTAGCCCAAATTTGGTAGCCTTAAGCTGAGAACACTCATTCGTTCATTCATTCATTGTCTAAAGCTACCTGTCTATCACTGAATCTGGTTGGCATATGGGTTAAAACAATTACAAGCAATTAAAACAACAGTAAAAAAAGTGGCCATGCTGGTTGGTGTGATTCAAAAGGGAGACTCAAAGAAGGTACTGCTCAGAGCCTGTGGGAAGAGCCAAATATTGAAGGGCAGATCAAATACCTATGTTTCTAGAGTGGTAACATTCAAACCAAAAGTAAATGACGTCTGGAAAACAAACAATGCAATTGTAGCATAAATGAAGTACAGTCAGTTTAATCAGCTGCATGGAGTTTTACAGTGAAGTAGGAACATATATACATTTTGGAAATCTGGACAATTGCAAAGAGGATTTTATGCCTTTACACTGTCATCTAGTAAATAACTGGGGGTGGGGCACTATCAACAGCATTAAAATGGCAGATGGGACTGGTTGACTGAAGTCCCACCCTTTTAAATGTTAATTGCATATCTATCTATCTATCTATCTATCTATCTATCTATCTATCTATCTATCTATCTATCGAGATAGAGATAGAGATGATAGATATATGCAATGTTGGTAGCACCCCTACGCCTAGGTGGCACTTTTATTAACCTAGTTGCACCCACCATTTCCACATTCTTGACCCCCTCCATGGGTGTCCTAGTGAATCAGCAGATTTTTGCAGTCCATATCTGATAGCTCTAATCTACAGTTAAAATACAGAGACACAGAGATAAGATTAGAAAAAGTAAATGAAATGCAGGCAGTGCAGTCATGGATCCACAGACAGTGGCCATTCACGAAATGATTTTAGGAAAAGACAATAACATTGTGACAAAAATATCCGACTGGTTATCTGCATCTTAACATTGGCCATTGAGACACCAGATCCTGCTGCAAATGTAGGCCAGATCCAGTAACTTCTATACAGACTGTAGAAATACAGTATATGTCAGTAGTCAGAGAAGGATTTTTTTTAGAATGGAAAGTTTGTCCAACGACACGTGATTTGTTGTCATTGTGGACCTACTGATAAGGTCCTGAGCTGACCACTTTAATTTCCTCCAACACAGTGTTAACTTTTGTGCTTTAGAATTTCAGTGCTTCTTATCCTTCCAGAATAATTTTCACTTGAACTTGCCAGGAAAGTACATATTTAATTTAATACACGGTATATAGATTCTTACTTTAAGGCGGAAATTTAAAGGTGGGGAGATATGAAAGGCCAAAGGAAAACCTCAGACAAAAAAGGGAAGTATTGGTTTAACATCATCATATGGTTTTAAAAATCATCCTTTCTTTGGATTCAGTTGTAGAGTAGTACTGTACATGTCCATGTTGCCAGGAGCTAATGCCAAACACTCACATACAATCTCTCTCTTTGCCAGGCTTCCTATGAAATCATTAAAAGTGGTTCTGGGGAATCACTTCACTCAAACCTGTACACAGATAAGCAGAGTCCTCCCCAAAAAAAGGCATCAGGAGCCACAGAGAATACAAGAGCCAACAGAGAAAGTATCGGAGAAGGAACAAATATGAGGTTTGTGTCAAACACCAGGGAAACCTGGAAACCTTTGAAATCCAGGCAGTTCAAATGTGTATAAGGATTTATTGTAAGTTTAAGCTCGCTACAAGAATCTGAACTACTAATGGTCAAGGTAAATTGGTGGACGATAAGAGTCAATGGAATTCAAAGAAGGAGGGATTTTGATCTCTTGTGGGCATGAAGGGACTCATGACTGGTGATACATTTGACCCCCTCCCTCAAGCTCAGCCTGGTCATCTCCTACAATTTGGTTATTTCAGGCCCTGAAGACTAAGGAAAGAGAAGAGCAGAGAGGGATTATTGCAACAGATTGTTTTCTATTGCACCTAAACTTTATTAAACCACAGAAATTGAGTCAGCACCTGTAGAAATGGAGTACTAATAGCTCAGGGACTGTGGTGCTCATGAACACATTTTTACTGTTCTTTTTGTTTTTTATTTTCCACCCAATGTTTGGATTCAATAGAGCTTCTGCTTTTTCAGCCTCAGATATATTATTATTTATTTGTCGTATGGCACATTCACATCACATTTCGATAAAGACACGAGAGATAAAAATACAAAATAGGAAATATAAAATCTATAATTTTATAAACATACGTCTACATTACAGATATAATTTTGGCCCGCTCAATTTGATAGGGACAACACAGCTTCATTTGTCACAGTCAGGAAATCAGCAAATTCTCCATTGTAGGTTCTGTTTTGGCACTCTGACACCATATGTTGGATAGTTTGTTTTTCGGCCCCACAATCACAATTCAGTGATGGTATTTTGCCGCACTTATAGAGGGCGTCTGCACATCTGTCGTGGCAAGTGGAATTTGGTTCTGTGTTGTGCATATCGCATTGAGCTGGTCAAATCAGCCCCAGATAATTTCTCCTTTTACGAGGAACTCATTATGGTAACAACAATCGAGACCACTTCCAGTACAACAGATGTTATGGGGCTCTGATTGAACCCAATATCCACTCCCACAAGATGATCAATGAGAGGGGAAAAACTGTGGGAGGATCAAACCAGGATGCTAACACACACAAATAGTTATCCAGATGCTCTGGGGAGCCTAGTTAACCAATCACATGTCCCTGTTGTATCTTATATAAAGAGCCTCGATAGCAGCTTTACTCCATGGTGTGAATGAATCCAGGAGCTCTGCTAGAGCATGACAAAACAAAAATCCCTTTCTGTGGTAATTAGGTGAGATGGCATTAGATTTAATTAATGGGTAGACAGGCAAGGTTGGTTAACAGAGCTACAAGCAGAAATACTAGACTCATATTGTAAGGTTACTGGATAACAATCAGAAGCAGCAACATAATTTTCTCTCTACAGAAAGAACTTGCAGGATAAGACAGTGAGATTGTTCCTCTTTTATAGAAGGTGAAATAGTGACTTGCCTAAATATGGCCAATGAATCTATAGCAGCAGAGATAAAATTTGAACTGGAGTCCTCCACCAACTTAATTCCTGTTCTTAGCCTTGAATTAGCAATTGAAAAGCTGAGGGAAGCTGAAATTAGAGGCTTGGAGCAAATGTTTAATAGACCCAACCAATGCTTATTCAGAGAAATTAATCTCAGTGCCACCTCGTTCCCTAAGACCGTCAACCATGAACAGACAGCCATGTAACCCTTCAATTCAAATCCATCTTCTCTTCAATTTTTCCTTTTTTGTAAGTATTGAATTTTAAGTTTTACACCAGGGGTAGTCAACCTTGGCTCTTTTATGACTCGTGGACTGTGCTGGCTCAGGAATTCTGGGAGTTGAAGTCCACGAGTCATAAAAGAGCCAAGGTTGACTACCCCTGTTTTACACAAATGATGCCCTATTTTGGGTACACTCAGCTGTTACTTTGGTGTTTATACCATGCTGGTTATAGACTACAATTAATTTCCTTTTTATAAGTATTAAATTTTAAGTTTTACATGAATGATGCCCTATTTTGGGGACACTCAGCTGTTACTTTGGTGTTTATACCATGCTGGTTATAGACTACAATTAAATACTGTTGGATAACTCCATTTTTGGGTGGGGGGGAGGGAGAGTGCCGTCTCTAAATTCCAAAGAAAAAACTTTGCCAACAGGGGAAAGAATACTGCAAATTGGTTTTCAGCCGCAGACACATCTAGGATAATATTCTGATACACATTTGAAATTCACAGTACCGGTGATTGCTCAGGTCTTGTTCACTTTTATGATCCCATTCACCATCCACTGCTAAATAGCTATGGAGATTTTCAATCATCCAGGACATGATTGTCCCAAAAGTGCTTTTCCAAAAGCAACTGGACTTCGTTTTTTTCTTTGAAAACGTTTCACTTCTCATCCAAGTAGCTAATTCAGTTCTTCTGTTAGAATTGAAGATGCATCTTGGAGAAGAGAAACATTTTCAAACAAAAAAAAACCCACACAAAAAAGTCCAGTTGCCTTTTGGAAAATCACCTTTGGGACATCCACTGCTAAAGCAAGCCGCAAGAAATTAGCTCATTCCATTATAAAATAAAACCATCAATCTTTGACTATTTGTTTATTTGATAAATGTACTGGCCACACTGATAAAGCTAGCAGGAGAAGCCTCTTTTGTTAAAGTGCCTTTATTTACAGCAGAAAGAGCCCCTTCTTTTCCCATCTTCATTTCCAGCATGAAAAATATGCATTTTAGACTTAAGTATAAATTTTTCCTCCTTATCACCAAACTGTATCTCAAAACAAAGCAAAAAACATTGCAAGTGAAAGGATCTTTCATGATAAGGCTCTTTCAGTGATGAAACAGACAGCTTTACAAAAATTCACGATTGCATCTTTTTCAATAAAAAAGCTTACAAAAGCTATGAATGTTTGATAAGCATGATCTATAAGTAAATTATGTAGAATAATGCTTACTTTACACAGTAGGTTGGCTTGGAAGCAGATATAAAAATGATGAATGCTATATAATAAAAGTCTCTGACACAGCTATAATATTTATTGCTGAAAAGCAACAATTCTTAGAAAAACTATAGATTAGTTATTGCTGCCTGAGTAAAATTGTTCAAGAGGGATGACTTTGGGGAAAAAATGACAAATTCCATAAGTGGCTTCTATTCATCAGGTTATCCGGTTTTTAAAAAATGAGATTATTTTTATTTTATGAAGTCTTGATTACATCATCAGTGTTGCTTATTTAGAGAAACCATGGAGGCAATGTGGTACATTAAGCAATCATTGCTAAATCAGATATTCAGGAGAAAAAAAAACCCACATACAAATGGTACACAATCTCTAACAGTTAGATATAGATTGAAAAAGTTAATTCTGGGCTGACTGAGTATAAATTGAAACCAGCACTTGTTCAATCCCTCCCATCCCCAAATCATTTCTATCTTGTACATCCAGCATTCCAAAAATGTGTTTTTGAACAACATTTCTGATTGGCATGTCTAATCTCCATCAACTCTTTTATTTTAGCAGTTATTAGCACTGATTTCCTGCTGCAGACATCATGCCCAGCTGAGGGATAATGAAGGGATGGTTAAGGAAGACACGTGTCCTTATGGGCATGGTCAAAAATACAGCCCCACTGTTTAACATATGGAGCCCCCTTTGCTAGATTAATTCAGGGAGGGGAAGCCATTGCTTCTTGCAATTTTGCTTTTTTTGTTCCATCTTGTTTTTTGTGACTTTCTGGAGTATTAGATATGTTCGCTATGTTGAGTTGTTTGGCACAATGTAAATAAAATAAATACATGAAACGCAACAATTCAAACTGAGTGACTGGTTAGCCATTAGACAGAGGAACAAGCACAGGAACTTGACCACACTGGGCTCTGTATAGAATCTCTAATATCAACCCCAGATGCCTCACTGATTTATTAGGAACCAAATCCTTACTGCACACTGACTGGCATTTACTATCAAAAACTTGGAGCCAAGGTCTGCAATTATTCTCAGGATCCAAGAATGAGGACACTAGGCAGGAAGTAGGGACCAACAGCAAATGTTTGATCTCGCTTCTTTTGGAATAGTCAACTTAGTGGTTCCTGCAACTAGGTTCTGCAAGTCTCTTTCAACCCACCACAAATGTCTTCTCCCCTCAAAATTCCCTGATTGCACTCAGACTTCCGATGTAATCTTAACACCCACAGAATGCCACTCAGATACCTAAGTATTCAATCAATCAATCCAGCATATTAACTTTTCCACTACCTTCATATATCCACCCACAACTCTAGAGGGGAGCCTTTCTATCAGGTCACACCCAAAGGTGCTTTTTTTTCCTCACGAGGCAACTGGACTTTCTTGTTTTTCTCTGAAGACGTTTCGCTTCTCATCCAAGAAGCTTCTTCAGCTATTACTAGAGGGTGGAGAATGGCAGGATTTATACTCCTTGTAGAGAGCAGGTCATTTGCATTATTTTAGTGAGTCATT
Source organism: Protobothrops mucrosquamatus (assembly GCF_001527695.2). Taxonomy (NCBI): domain Eukaryota; kingdom Metazoa; phylum Chordata; class Lepidosauria; order Squamata; family Viperidae; genus Protobothrops; species Protobothrops mucrosquamatus. Next base: position 16,523 of record NW_015390370.1, on the reverse strand, counting down.
AAAGCCCCTGGAGGCTTATCTGTGTTGTCAGCCTCCAGGGGCTTCAACAACTTGCTAAAAGAATGCAAATGACCAGCTGTCTGCAAGGAGTATAAATCCTGCTATCCCCCACCATCCAGTCAGAGCTGAATAATAATAATGATAATGATGATGATAAAGTTGGAAGGGACCTTGGAGGTCATCTAGTGCAACCCCCTGCTCAGGCAGGAAACCCTATACCATTTTGGACAAATGGCTGTCCAGTTTTTTCTTAAAAACTTCCAGTGTTGGCGCATTCACCCCTTCTGGAGGCAGGTTGTTCCACTGGCTAAGAAGAAGCTTCTTAGATGAGAAACAAAACATCTTCAAGAAAAACAAAAAAGTCCAGTTGCCTCGTGGGGGGGGGAGCACATTTGGGACAACCTGGCCCCCTGTGCCTTCAAATCCCAGGCCTCTGAAATCATTTTCAAATCTGTCAGAACCATCCAGTTCAACAACGTGACCCTCTTTCCTAAGTCCTCCACCCAAATGACAATGACCTGAAACAATTTCTTTACCTCTGCCTGATTCATGGGGATGACTGGGGACTTCAGGCAATTTCATCCAAGAAGCCATTACTCTAGTGTGATGGACTGTGAGAATAGCCATGGGAACAGGATGAAGAAGGCAATGTTCAGACAAGAGATATCTCAGCCCATAGGTGAAATGGAGGTGAAGAACGCACCTCAGAAGGGACTCACCCTTCGCTGGAAAGTAAAGGCAAGGGAGGGGAGAAGTGCTTTCAGACTTGCAAGTTACTGTAACATTGCAATAAAGGTAGTATTAGTATTCACGATTTTGGTTTCTTGTCTGGACTATCTTGAAGGATCTCAACCTGGAGCCCTCCCTTCTGCCCTTCCATCTTGGCCCAGGTAGTACCGGTCGTAGTGGTTACCACATCTGGGGGACTTCCAGTAGTTTGACTGCAGTCTGGCCAATCAAACATTTCTTCTTCAGTGGTGGGATTCAAATACCTGAACAACCAGTTCTCTGCATGGATGCCGCTTCTGGAAGTCCATTCTGAGCCTGGGCCTCCAAGGCCCAGAACGGACTTCTGGAAGTGGTGTCCATGCACTTCCAGTGGGCCATTCTGGGCCTGGGAGGCCTCCCCCAGGCCTCCGAGGCTCAGAATGGATTTCCGGAAATTGTGTCGACGCACTTCCAGTGGGCCATTCTGGGCCTGGGAGGCCTCCCCCAGACCTCCGAGGCTCAGAATTGACTTCCGGAAATGGCATCCACACACTTCCAGCGGTCTGTTCTAGGCCTTGCGAAAAAGGGCTAGGCTAGGGCTTCAGCCGGTTCACCAAATTCAACAAACCAGTGCAAACCAGCTGAATCCCACCACTGTTCTGGTTGCTGATTGTTCTGTGGTTGCTCTGTCAACTAACTCTATAGGAAACTAGGCTTCAATGAAGCTCTGCCTGGTGAAGCATAATAAATCAGTTCCCCCAACCCCTTTCTTCTTGGTCTCTTTCTTCCACATCTCCAATATCCATCCAAGATGCTAGTCTTCCCAATGCAATCTCAGCTCGTTCATGCCAGGAAACCATTCCATTAGCTCCCTTTTTTTCTCCTAACGTTTACCCAAAGCCAACACATTCAACCCAAGCTTTCACTTCTCTGTCATCTTAGCAACAGTCTAATCCACCTCCACCTCCTAACCGGCTTCCACACTAGCCACCATACAAAACCATCTTAACAACAGCAGCAGCAGCAATAGTGGGCAAAGCACATTGCAAAGAGTATCCAGATTTTCTCTCTGTTAAAAATGTTATTTGCACAGTCAGATACAGTAAGTAGAGTCAACTTCTTTGCCTATTGATTTCCTGTAAGACTATTTGCACAAGACAAGAAGCAGGCAGCCTTGACTTTCCAACCAATTTTCTACTTTAGCAGCTTGAAAGCCATCAGCGACTGCTCCCTTCTGCATTTCTGCAATAGTAGGTCAAATGTGAAGCTTAAGAGCTCTGCTCTGCCCTGCCTATTGTTTTATTATTTTAATATGTTCCGCTCTGCCTTGTAATTCTCACCCTCAGATGAAGGACAAAGGACTCAAGGAATTGCTTTGAAACCTTGCTCTTGATTTCAGCTTGCTCTTGTTCCTTTAGCTTATAACAGTGGTGGCGAACCTATGGCACGGGTGCCAGAGGTGGCACTCGGAGCCTCTCTGTGGGCATACATGCCGTTGCCCCAGCCTTGCCTCCCCCGTGACCCCCTCCTCACCAACAGCCCCCCTGTAGGAGAGACACCCCCGAGTGTGGCCCACGTGGAGCAGTGCAGCCAAGGACATGGCAGCCAGACAGAGTAGACAAGACTCTGCCCTCATGCCCCATCGTGCACAGTTGATGCTGCGGGGCACAGGCAGAGGGCGTGGCTGCCATGGCACTGCTGGGCGATCTGCAGCGGGCCCTGGAGGCGGTGAGTGGCCCTGCGGGCAGGCGGGGTGGGAGTGGAGCTGGGGCGGGGCAGGGGGTGGAGCAGGGCGGGGCCAGTTTTTGGGCACGGTCTCTAAAAGGTTCGCCATCACTGGCTTATAACCATTAACTGGTCTCTGTCTAACTGGGAAATATACCCTTAAAATACGTTTCTGGCTTTTCTGCTTTGATTTTTCAAAAACTTTTTTTTCCAGACTTCTCATGGGGAGATTTTCCTCGGATTCCCTAATGCAGGAACTTTAAGCCAAGATGTATAAATATTGTCAGATATGCTTACTATTATTATTTTTTTCATATGGGTTCTGGAGCACTTGCTGAGAGGTGGAGGGAGGAGGGAGGTGACAAACACCAGCCCTGTCATATTTGCCCTGTAAAATCACTCTGGAATCCTTGCACCTGAAATCCAGAATGACAGAAACATTCTAGCTTTTGCTCTGGCAAACCACGGCCAACCTGGAATGGGTCTGGCAAATTATCCAGAATGTACGGTATTTCTTCAGGTTTGAACAAAGCCACATTTCCTTCCTAGGCACTTCTCTTGATAACAGCCTAATTATTAATTCCAGCCATTGACTTCTGCCGCTTGCCAAGTGCAGAGTCGGCAAAGGGACAAGGATGCTTTGTGTTCCAAAAGATTTGTTTAGACATATGCAAATGAGTGCAGGTTTTATCAATTAATTATACGCACATGATTAATCAGTTCCGACTTCTCTAATTGGATGGGAACCCCAATATTTAGCATTGTTTTCCCATTTCCCACTATGCAGGTTTGGGGAGGAGACTTCTAGGGACACAGGTTGTCCTGAATCAGTGTCCTTCTGCAGAGGACTTGTTTTGATTTGATTTCTTATGCTTTGTATTGCCACCGCTTGAACAAGAAAGACCGAGCAGATACCTGGGGAGGCTCTGCTAGGCTTTTGAAAGTATCAGCCTCTGGGCACAGCTGCAAAATTCATCCAGGAATCATCTTTGCCAGCTGTGGTCGTGCTAGAAGACATTGACTGAGCCACAGGGGCAGATGCCATGTGCTGTAAGCATCTTAAAATGTCTCTGTGGAATGGAATAACACCTCTTTTTATTTATTTGTTTTAAGATTTATGATGCCTCTCAACTCAGACAGTGTGAACTCTGAGCAGCATACAGCCTAAACACACAATAATAGTCATAAAAAATGAAGAAGCCAAAGTGATCTGGAACTTTAGAATTCAAACCGACAGGCATCTGCCACATAACACTCCAGACTTAACAATTCTCGGTAAGAAAGACAAAAAAAGTCTGGATGATAGACATGGAAGTACCTGGAGACAGCAGACTAAAAGAGAAAGACCTGGACAAAATCTAAAGACTTGCAAATAGAAATAGAACAACTGTGGCAAAAGAAGGCAAAGGTAGTACCAATAGTCATAGGCCCTTGGGTCCAATCCCAAAACAACTGGAGCATCATCGGCATTGTCAAATTCACCGCGAGTCAATTACAAAAGGCAGCTTTACTAGGAACAGCTTACATCTTGCGACAATATCTGTAATGCCATCAAACATCCACCTCTGCCTATCCCGATTAGGTGAATAAAAATGCTAACTCCAGTCTGAACATCTGGCTGACTACACAGAGAACCAGAATAACAACAACAACAACAACAACAACAACAAAGAACCAATATATAAATAGAAAAGCTAAAATGTAAAATGGCAACCAAGTACAGAACAGAGCAAACCACAGACTCCCACTGAAGTGATCCCTTAAGGCCTGGGGGAAGAGACAGGCCTTAAGGCTTTCCTAAAGGCAAAGTGAGTTGGGACTTTTGTATATCGGGGGGGGGGGTGTTTAAGGAAGCAGGGGCAGCCACAAAAAAAGTCACTCTTCCTAGGTCTCATAAGATGATAAGACCTAAAAGAAGGAATCTGGAGTATGCTTTCTCTGTGAGAGAATGTGGAGCAGGCAGATGTCCATAGGAGAAGGCATGTTCTGACCCAGAACTAAGATGCTTTGCAATTCCAGATCATACAGACAACTCAATAAAGATGATTGCAAAACAGATATTTATTCAGAAAGAAAATACTTGCAGTTATGTTTGTTTCTTCTGAATATTGTACATCTGTCCATCCTTATAGGTAAGAAATCAATACTTCCTCCATGCCAACTTCTAACATGGAATGGGACCATCTGAGTCCTGAGGTGGCCCCATGCTTATCTCAGACAAAGAACATTCCAAACTGGCACGTAGCCAGGATATCCTGTAATGAACTTTAGTAGCTCCTCCTACTGACCTGCTAACATGAGATAGCTGACTAGCTAAACTACATTACCCATAAGCCATCTCTTAAGGAGACAGCGCTTAACCCAATAAATGCCAAACATTCTAACATATAGATCTATCTAACTGATGGGTCCAGAACAAGGCAGTCCCTTAAATAGCCTGGTCCTACATCATGTAAGGCTTTAAAGATAGTCATTGGCATCTTCAGTTGCACCCAGAAGCTTATCAGAAGCCAGCGCAGCTTGCAGAGTAGCGGTGTTATGTGAACCTAACAAAATGTATCCATAATTATCTGCAGTGCTGCATTCTGGACCAACTGACGTTTCTAGTTTCAGGGGTAGCCCCAGGTAGAGCATGTTGCAATAGTCCAATTGGGAGGTGGCCAAGGCAGGAGTACCCATGAACAGGACCAGGAATGGGCATAATTGGTGCATAATACACAGTGATGTAAAGGTTTCTCTGGCCATATCTGCCACCTACTCTTTGAGCATAATTTGAGTTCATAAGAACCCCCAGATTGCATACCGAGTTTGAGCAGGAGAGTACCATCCCATCTGGAATCAAAGATGGACGCTCTGCAACTCCCAGATCTGGAGGACCCCAAACCCAGAAGCACTTAATCTTACCAAGGTTGAGCCGCAACCTGTGGATTGCAATTTCCAAATCTACAGGTTCCTTTGTGTGCGTGTGCACATGTATAAAAAGGCTGCATAGGTTCTTTGAGGCTGAAGGCCTTTTTTTTTTTAATTTTTAAAGGCCTGGTGGGGCCAGACAAAGAGGTGAGCAGGGGGCTTCCGAAACAATATTAGAATTAATTTAAGCTTGAGTTTATTATTAAGTGAATGAAATTCAGTTAATATGAATTATTGTCAGTAGGTACTATCAAGTTGTTGTCTCTTAGCAACCACATAGATATTCTTCGTGAATAAGATTACTTTCCAGGTATTTAATAATTTCCCCTTCCTGATAGTTTACAAATGACGATTTGTTGATAATTTCTGAAAGTGAGGCTGGGAGGTATTACATGGTCATTCACTTAAACGCTCACAGCCCTGGTCAACAGCTGGGGAATAATTAGGGACAGACTGAAATCACTTTCAATCAAACATTGAGGCATGACAGATTTTTTTTTTGAATACACTAGCTGTACCCCGCCATGTGTTGCTGTGGCTCAGTCTGGTTAAATGGAAAAGAAGTGTGTTGCTTTTACATCCAACAGATGGCGCTTTTTTTCAAAAAAAAGCATGTTTTTACCTGTCACAGGTGTGACATCTATATAATAGTAGGTATATAAAAACATGCGCATATTCGAATGCAACGTTGTGTCAAAATTTCAAAGCAATCGGTGAAGAACTTTCGAAGATTTAAGATTTTGAACAAACGAACATTTACATTTTTATTTATATAGATAAAGTAACAGCAGAACTTTACTGGTTACAGTATATCAATCAAACCTTTATTGTGGTCATGAAAAAGAAAGGTGAAATGCAAACAATTAATAATTTAAAATGTTAAAAAAATATAAAATGCACCAGGTTACAAACATTTGAAAAAGACGTATCTGTTTATAACATACACACCCAAATCTAAAAAAAAAAAGCTATGAAAAGTGGAAAAACATTAATTAGCAAAGCACCGCTAAAAAATAATTGAAAGAAACCTCAGCTCAGACGCCTGAGTTCAAAGTGTCATTTAAACACAATGTACCGGGCTGCAAGATCAGTTAGTATACGATTTATATAAGGGAAATATAAAAGTTGGTATAAGATAAACTAAATCTATCACAATATATTAGATATTTAGGTTTAACTAAATTCATCACAAATCTATCACTCTTCACTGACAAGTTAAATATTCATTAAGGCTGGTTTGAGGTCATTATCTGCATATGTACATTTGTTCTTTCTCACATCCACAAATCCACACATCCACACTTAACACTGTCCATCTCAGCTAGGCTGCCAATCATTAGCTAGAGCAGGGGTGTTAAACTCAATTTCATTGAGGGCCACATCAGCATTGCGGTTGCCCTCGGGGGCCGGGTGAGTGCGGCCTACTGGGTGAGCGTGGATGGAGTGGGTGTGGCCTACTGGGTGGGCATGGCCAGCTCTACATCGTTCGCGTCAAGGGTGCCTGTGGGGGCCTGGGCAGGAGTGGGACAGATCTGAGGGTCTTTGGCAGAAGGGGGTGGGACCGGGACAAGCGCCAAGGCATGGTCCATTTCTTCATTCCTCAAAAAGGGTGACACCTCCTCAGCATGCACCCAGGGGGCGGGGCCAACACAGTAGGGGCTGGTTCCTCTCTGTTTCTAGACGGCCTTGTGGAGCTAAGACTGAATACGTTTCAGCATAGATGGTCACCACAAAATTGTACATTGGCTCCCGGCTGGCCTGGGCCAGGACCAAGGCAGCGGGGGCCGTTCCCTCACTGTTTCCAGGATGGCTTCGCGGGCCACATGAAACCACTTTGCAGGCCGCATCCGGCCCCTAGGCCTTGTGTTTGGCATGTCTGAGATAGAGGGATGGAAGCCGCCAAGGACCAAAAGCCCTTGCTTTGTTGAGTCACAAGACTGGCAGCTATTCTTGCCTTGTTGTTTTACAAGTCAGTTAGCTGTTGATGGGACTCAAGGACAAGGGAGAGTTCCATGTGTCCAGGCCCAGCTTCCTTTGTCTGCTTCAGGTGATATTTTTCCCCCCTTTGTTTTCTCAGCAACTTGGTTCCTTCTTAATTACCTCCCCAAGGGATCTTTTAGACAAGATTGCCGGCTTTTGTCCATTCTGCTTATGTGTCTGCTTCATCTTTAGCCATGGCAATTGACAGAGGCTGAAGCTCACATAGCCCTAGGGACTCCGATTGTGCAGCCTGGTACATTGTGTTTAAGAGATACTTTAAAACAGGCATCTGAGCTGGGGTTTCTTCCCATTATTTTTTAGTGGTGTTTTGCTAAAAGGGCTTACACAGACAAGTGAATATTCAGCTATTACTAATACTCGGCCACTTTCTCTGGAAGACTAGAATGGCCAGTTCAAGGGCATCAATTTAGCCTCTTTGTTCATCCAAGGGTGTCTGTGGAGAAGGAGATGACATAAACTCAAGATGGCGGCCATGACAGCGAGATCAAAATCCTACCCACTTTTTTTTACATGTAACTGCTATCTTCCTTGCTACTTTACTCCTCACCCTTCACTTGCATCCTGGGAAACTCAGGATCCAAGTACAGATAGTCCTCGACTTACAATAGTTCATTTAGTGACCATTCGAAGTTACAACATCACTAAAAAAAAGGGACCATCACCATTTTTTACCCTTATCACCGTTGCAGCATCCCACATGGTCACATGATCAAAATTTAGATGCTTGGCAGCTGGTTCATATTTAGGACGGCTGCAGTGCCCTGGGATCATGTGATCATCTTTTGTGTCCTTCAGACAAGCAAAGTCAATGGGGAAGCCGGATTCACTTAACAACCGGGTTACTTAATTTAACAACTGCAGTAATTCACTTAACAATTGTGTCAAGAAAGGTTGTAAAATGGGGCAAACCTCACTTAACAACTGTCTCGCTTAGCAGCAGAAATGTTGGGCTCAATTGTGGTCATGTCGAGGACTATCTCTACCACTTAGATTCCTGGAAAATTCTTTACTTGTAGTAGAAATGTTTTAAAGCAGGGGTGTCAAACTGCTGGCCCGTGGGCCGGTGGCGTCATGTGGAGGCCGCACCCACCCCAGCTCCGGCAATGTGAAAAAAGTCATGATATATGTTGTGACACTTCACGTGACACAGCGAGTTTGACACCCGTGTTTAAAGTTACTACTACTAAAGTTTTAGCATTGTATCAAAATAATATTGATACTGCATAGGACTAAAACTTTAGTCTCCATTTGATACTTCAGCTGGGTTGAAACTCTGCATTATATAGCAAAACTTTGTCAACATAGATACCTCAGATGGGCTAACGTACAGAATGCCAGGATCATTAAACTTGAGGGAAATAAATTGGGGAAAATTGTAGCTGCTTCAGCTGCCCTGCTGTGGTCAAATGATTCTAATTTTCATTGTTTCTTGACAGCTTCCTTGCCACTTGTGCAATTCCTTGCTCCCATGGAAGGAGGGGAGGCATTTATCTTTAGCTGGGAAGGGAAGGGAAGGGAAGGGAAGGGAAGGGGAAGGAAGGAAGGAAGGAAGGAAGGAAGGAAGGAAGGAAGGAAGGAAGGAAGGAAGGAAGGAAGGAAGGAAGGAAGGAAGGAAGGAAGGAAAAAAGGGTGGAAGGAAAAGGGGGAATGGGAAGGAAGGAGGGAGGGAAGGAAGAGACAAGAGAGGAAGGGAAAGGAGGGAGGGAGGGAGGGAGGAAGGAAGGAAGGAAGGAAGGAAGGAAGGAAGGAAGGAAGGAAGGAAAAGGGAAGAAGAAAGGAAGGAAGATTCTTGAAACACGCTGCCAGCTTCTCAGAAGGAGATTCAATGGGAAAGTGATCAGGAAGTCATAAATTGCTCCCACACTTCCACTGATTTTTTGCCCACCTGTGGTCATTCTCTTTCTCTAGGTAAGGAAATATCTCTGAAACAATGACTCAGCAAATCACAGGTTGTCTAGTATTCTATTAAAACTGAGAAGCTGGAACAATAGATGGTCCACATATCTAGATTTCATTTTGTTTGTTTGTTTGGTGTTTTAGACCACCCATCTCCCTCAAGGAGATACGTTAAAAGGATTGAGCTAGTTTGATATTAACATCTTTGGATGTACTATTTTGATTGTACTTTATCATATCTTCTTGTTGTTATACATGTGTGTGTGTGTGTGTGTGTGTGTGATACAAGTGAACATTGCTAAACATTCCTTCACCCTAGATGTCTTTTTAACTATGTTCATTCTGGTTAGTTTGATCTACATTTTACTTTATTTTCCTGCTTACACAGGTACACAGGTAAATAAAGAGGTTAGTTGTTTGAACCTTTTTTTTTTTTAAAGAAAAAGCTCCGAGGGATTTGAAACATTGCAAACATGTCTCCAGTGCTCTCAGTCCAACCAAGCTGAGTTTCTAGGAGCAAATACCCATTTGACTTCAAATGGCTCCTAGGAAGAAGTATTTATGTAATCCGCTAATAAATTCATTACCAAAGTGTCATATTTCTCCTCTCATCGAGTGGGAGGGGAGCATTCAGGAGCAGTGGGAGGAGGCAAAGTCTCTAGACAGCACAAAAAGCCAACAAAATCCATTAAACAAGATTCTTCTTGCCATCCTTGTTCCTCGATTAAACAACTTTAGACATCAACTGAGTAAAAGTACAACTCAATTTGCATATTACACTCTTTTTGCACTGTGAAAAAAAATTAAATTTTACATGATGAGCCTCTTTCGTAGGCAGGTCAATTATTTCCAAAAATATGTATTACGGTTCACACTTTGAGACAGAAAACAATTAAAAATGTAGCTTAAGCTCCTGTCTCATATCACTGTTACTGTCATCATCACCTATTCCCAAGCTCTTTTTCAATTCCTTGAGGAAGGCAGGAAAAAAGAAATAAATCCTTTTGCTGCCTTCATTGTGTGACTGTCCCAGCTGTTGGAGTGCTCTTTCCCCAAATGTTAAGGGCATCCCTCAGCTACCCAAAGGTTGCCTAGGCTTGTGTAAGTAAGATATTGTGGCATTGCCCTTTAATTGGCAATTTATGGAACATATTGTTGTGCAGGCAACGTTCATTATTTTTATTGAGGATATTCATGACATGCCAGATCATCTGATATAAACAAGGAAATATCTATTTTTCTGCATCTGTGTTTGTACCATAATAATTCTATTTGACATTGAGAAAGCAGAATGAGATTTCTACTGCATGGCCAAACCACAAATTTATGATCCATATCAAGTCTGCCTCCACGCCTCCATTCATGTCAACAGGGACAATAAAAATGTAATGTTGCCATGTGATGGCACAGACTTTGAATTACTCTGGCACCACTAGATTGATAGATTTTATTAGTCTTTAGTGTTCTATTATAGTGAAATACCCAAAGTTAAATACTATTAACAATCAGAAGGGAATGTTTTCAAACACTTCAGCCATCTGGTAGCTCTGATTACATAGAGGAGTTTAAAACTTGGTCTTATCCATTTCTACTGTGGGTTGATAATTTCAGAATTAATCAGGAATTTGTCATGCAGAATATATGACTGAGAAGTCATTTCAGTTCTTACAAAAAAAAAACCCACTGTGTTGTTTTTTTTTTAAAAAAAGCTATGTATCTTACCTTGAAGTATGTGGGAAAGAAGCTTATTAAAATGTCAGTCAGTAGAGAAACAATTAATGAGAGGTTAAGTGGTTAGAAGTGGAACTTCAGCCTCATCTGTAGTTCATGTTGTTCCCATAAACAATATTGATTTGCACAAAGTATGACAGCATTCAAACACGCTCAATTTGCACACTGTGTATCAGTCTCAGCATATTGCCTTTCCTGATGCACAATTTGTTTTTGATGCATAATTTTAATTTATTTAGATACAGCTGAGCAATAAGGACCAAATCGTTTTTTTTAAAAAAGTGCAAACTTTTGAATTCTCCAGAACTTTGCATCAGGCTGGGGTTCTGGAGAATCTGAGTGCCACACTGTACATTTTGTTGTTTTACTTAGGCTCTCAAAAAAGATACCAACCAGCCGTGGACACTGAGGTATTTTATTCTTATGAACAGATATGTGTGTTTGTGTTCTTATTATGCACAAGAAGATGCACATATTTCTGATCAAACTACAGTGATCAAGCACATGTTCTGTGCAGATTTTAAATCCAATGTTCATTCAACTCAGCTTTATAAAAAGACAGTTGCAGTGATGGGCAGAATAATGGTGTTTGTCCTAAACATACAGCTTCCTAGGATTCCCATAAGCCTAGGAATATTATTTTCTAAAGAAAGACTTCCCATTCTCAGTTGCTTAACTGTTGGTATTCATGCTGGTGGAAACTGTATTGAGATGGTGGGTGGATGGTGGATGCAGACACAAGCCAGCTTTTGCATTGTTGGCTATTGTTGGTTATCTTTCCTTGGAAGGGATTACTTGGACGGCTAAAATAAGCAGTGGAAAAGCCAAGTGGATGCAGCTGGAACTTGCTAAAAAAAACCCTCTGGGTATGTCTTCTTACTCAATTAGCTGAAAGAGAACTTGCCACAATAAGTTATTTCAAACATGGATCAATTCTTTAGTGGTGAGGTGGCCAAGGAATGAATGTGACTATTCCGTCATTTGTTGTAACATGCTGTACAAATTCCCTATATTTCAAATCAATCCTAAGGGGAGGTATCAACAAGGAACCTTTCTGATGGGACTTTTTTGGCGCCACATGAAGTGGGTGGAGAGGATTTTGTCTTTGAGCCAGTTTTAGAAAATCTCTCTCTCACGCATCCAAATTCTTTACCCACAAATATGGGTGGACCATCTCAAAAAGCCATTTTTGCTCAATCTCAGAGAGACTTACATTCATGCTGGTGCAAAACAGAGGGCTCTCTCCTGCAAGCAGTCTGCATTAATTCCCTGTTATGGATTAGGAATAGGTGGCATAGAAACAAATATATTAAAAAAAATAGGCTTGAGGTAGATTTTATAATCCTTTATAATTTTAAAATCAAGAACGATATGAAATCAGATTGGAGGTAGCTTATGATCCAACTTTGCTTTGCACAAGAAAAGCTTTTGAACTTCCAAAAAACTTCAAGAACAAAGCAGGGGAAGAGGAGGAAGCAAGAGAGAGAATGTTTAAGTGATATCTACATCAGATCTTGGAGTAAATTGCATCCATATATATTGATTCCTGTTGGGTGCAGAAGTACTGTATCGTAGTGTCCAATATGGACTTTCCCAAATCTTATAGAGAATCAGCAACAAACCAGAAATTGTTGGTATGTCCCTCCTCTCTATTTCTGAGTTAAGTGTGCACTGCTGCACTGCAGCTACAGAGGAGCAAGTTGGGATGACTCATCTAGCATCCTTTAAGATATCCCTATAGCAGGGGTGTCAAACCGCCAGCCCGAGGGCCGGATGCGTCATGAGGAAACCGCGCCGACCCCATTGCCGGCAATGGGGGAAAAGTTCCGATACGTCGCAAGTTTGACATGTCTGCCCTAGAGTCATAGAAGATAGAATAATAGAATTGGAAGGGACCTTGGAGGTCTTCTAGTCCAAACCCCTGCTCTAGCAGGAGACTCTATACCAGGGGTGTCAAACTCAATTTCACTGAGGGCCGCATCAGCATTGCGGTTGCCCTGGGGGGGCCGGGTGGGTGTGGCCAGAGTGGGTGCAGCCTTCTGGGTGGATGTGGATGGAGTGGGTGTGGCTACTGGGTGGGCGTGGCCAGTTCTACATCATTCGCGTCAAGGGTGCCTATGGGGGCCTGGGCCGGAGTGGGACAGATCTGAGGGTCTCTGGCAGAAGGGGGTGGGACTGGGGCAAGTGCCAAGGCATGGTCCACCGGGGCAAGTGCCAAGATGGCCACCACAGAATTGTACATTGGCTCCCGGCTGGCCTGGGCCAGGGCCAAGGCAGCGGGGGCCGTTCCCTCACTGTTTCCAGGATGGCTTCGCAGGCCACATGAAACCACTTCGCGGGCGCACCCGGCCCCAGGCCTTGTGTTTGACATGTCTGCTCTATACCATTTCATATAAATGGTTGTCTAGTCTCTTTTTGATGGAACACTCATAACTTCTGAAGGCAAGCTGTTCCATTGGTTGACTGTTCTCACCAGTAGGAAATTTCTCCTTAGTTCTAGGTTCTTTCTCTTCTTGATTATTTTCCGCCCATTGTTTCTCATCTTGTCTTTTGGTGCTTTGGGAAATAGTTTGACCACCTCATCTTTGTAGGAACCCCTCAAACATTGGAACACTGATATCATGTCTCCCCTAGTTCTTCTTTTCATTAGACTAGATATACTCGGTTCCTGTAACCATTCTTCGTATGTTTTAACCTCCACCCTCCTAATCATTCTTGTTGTTCTTCTCTGCACTCTTTCCAGAGTCTCAACATCTTTTTTATATTGTGGTGACCAGAAGTGGATGCCGTATTCTAAATGTGGCCCAAGTCAGGGGCCCACATTGTTTTAACACTCACATGGTTTCTTCCAGCCCATGTCTTCAGAATAACCAGGACTAGGTCACAAAGTGATTTCCCCCAGGCTGTTTTCAGACAGATATTGCAGCAAAAATCTGTGTGCTTGTGTATTTTAATTCTTAAAACGTTTGACTATTTACAGAAGCCTTAAAAGAAGATTAAAGACATCCTGCACGCTGAAAGTTCAGGCGCTGCCAGTTGGTATGTAGAATACAGCACATAGCCTTTCCAAGCTGCATAAAATAGAATGAAGAATGAAGAAAGAGAGAGGGGAGAAGCAACTGAGCTTCTGGCGAAGCAGCAGGGCCTTTGCTTATGAGACCACACATCTAAAAATAGGCAATTAGAGCAATGGACGTCTGATGAGGAGTGACTTAGCTCTGAGTCAAAGGAAGTGATTGGCAGCCTCAGCAGTCACAAAGACTGCAGTGTGGATGGCACCCCCTTTCTCGATGAAGCTCGTTCTTGCATTCACCTTTTTTTGCTCATTCTGCGCCCCATTCAAGTCCCTCTTTATTCTCATCCAATCCTTGCTTTCAGAGACATCAGGCAAAGATCTAACTCTCCAGAAAAGGTCTTGATGTTAGGAGACATGGAAGAGAAGACGAGGATGGCCTGCAGCAAGGTGGTTGGATCCAGTTACAATGGCAATGGGTGGACCATTGGAAGGCTTGAAGGACCAGGTTAGGGACAGATTGTGTGACCTCTGAGAGCCAACACTGAATTGATGGCATTGGTCAATCTTTCAACACTGAACAGACCTCCCTCGTGCCACTTCAGAAGTCCAGCAGTTTGATTCCCAGCTGTGAATATGTGTGTATGTGTGCGTGCGTGCATGTGTATGTATGTTATATATAAATCTGGGATCCCTTTATGATTTTTTTTTTGCTGACACTAGGACTGAAATGTTAATGATGGATGGATTTGCATATGGATAAGAGATTGGAAGGAAATAGATTCCTTCCCAGAAACCAGCTCTTTTGAAAGGGAGAGAAACTCCTCTGTCAGGCTGCAGAAGGAGATCAGATTCTGAAAATCAGAGCTGTATTCCTGCAGCCTGCTAGAAGAGTTCCCCTCCATGCCTAGAAGGGAGGGAAACTCCTCCAGCAAGCTGCAGAAACAGAGGTCAGATCCTGAAGATTCCTGCAGCCCTTCGAAGGAGTTCCTTCCACACATAGAGGGGAGCTGAACTTGGCAGCCAGCTCTTTCACTCAGTCCAGTTAATGACCTGGGAGACCGCTTAACAATGAACTTAGCAACGGGGCAGAGAGATTGCAATAGTTGAGCGAAGCAATCATATTCCGGTCTCAGTTGTAGTCATAAGTCAAGGACTCCCTGTAGTTTGTGTTTTCTTTTACTACTGTTATTAAAACTTTCAATACAAAATATTTTAAAGCAAAAGAAGAGGGCTTTAATTAAAAAAAAACATGATTGATTGAAAGAGTAAATGAAGGAGTGAATGAATGAATGAATGAATGAATGAATGAATGAATGCAATTGGGCCTGGCCTCCTCTATCACTACAACGGCATATCTCTAGAGATAGTCCTCAGGCTGCTAGGATTTCAGAAAAACATTAAGAATGGCCTATTCCTGGCCTTTGAGGAAATGATATAAGTTCTGCTAGGAAAGAGTGGCTACAATAATTCCTGCTGTTGGTTGAATGCTCTCTCTCTCTCTCTCTCTGTGTGTGTGTGTGTGTGTGTGTGTGTGTGTCTTCATCTTTTTTATCCTTTTATTATTTTTTTATAAACAACTGAAGGGGGTGAAAGTATCTAATACTCCTTCCTCCTCCTATTTTCCCCACTCTAAGTTGAGTTGGGCTGGAAAAAAAGAGAGACTGGCTTTTATGCCCATCTGGCTTTTATGCTAGGGCTGGACTAGAACTCAAAGAGTTTCCTGGTTTCTAGCCTTAACCACTAGACCTAACTAGTCTTCCCTTTTTTTAAAAAAACCAACAAAATATGTTCTATTTTAAAAATTGCAGAGAGGATGTGGAATTTTAAGTTGCTCGAGGTCCTTTTTAATTGAAGTGGCATGTTCCTCCACAAACAATGATTAGGGGCAGGAAACGATGCTTTGTAACCCTCCTGCCTTTAAGCATTTTATAGATTTGTGATGAAACTGATGGGGCCTCCATCAAGAGTAATCATGTTTGGAGAGTTGGCCCTTTTCCTGAGGGCTGCTAACAAACAGAAATGATTTTCTATTATCAAAATGCTTCTGGTGGAAAAATATACCAAGCTGTCAACATTTCTCTATATATATCAGGGGTGGGGAACTATGGCTCAGGAATTCTGGGAGTTGAAGTTCACAGATGATTAAAGGGCCATTGTTCCCCATCCCTGCTCTACATGGCTTTGGGGTGGATTTCCATCAGTACGCTGATGATACGCAGCTGTACATTTCCACCCCAGGCCACCCCAACGATGCCCTTGACGTGATGACCCGTTGCCTGGAGGCCGTACGGGTCTGGATGGGGAGGAACAGACTCAGGCTCAACCCTTCCAAGACCAAGTGGCTGTGGTTGCTGGCGCCTCGGCATAGTCAGCTGACTCCATCGCTGACTATAGGGGGCGAAATTTTGGCCCCCTCAGAGAAGGCACGCAACTTGGGTGTCCTCCTGGATCCACGGCTGACACTGGAAGACCATTTGTCGGCCGTGACCAGGGGGGCGTTCTATCAGGTCCGCCTGATTTACCAGTTGCGTCCTTT